>NC_053026.1:171267019-171494541 GCF_003073215.2 Triticum urartu | reverse complement strand
CTCATCTCCCAGCTCTACCCAAACAAGACAAACAAACAACAAGGACACAATCAACCACGTGCAAGGATCAAACAAGATGATGCAAAGAGGATATGCTATGTGGGATGCGATGCGGGATGTATATTCAAGATTTGACAAGGGATGCATGAACCTGGCTTCAACATGGAAATCCAAGTGTGCCACTGGAAAGATGAGATGAAATCGCTTGAAAACGATATAAAGAACGCCAGAAGCGGAGTTACGGTTTGGAAATGGCAAGCGATTCAAATATGACACCGGTCTGCGATTTACAGCAAGTAGCCATCTAAATGCAACGAGATGAACGTACTACTGCACCCAAACATGACAGCAAAATACATGGCAGGGATGCATTCACGATGCTTAACATAAGTCTAGCACTGAGCTACAGACAATTCATCCATTAACAGGTTCAAACAAGCAAGGCAAAAATGCATATGACGAACAGATTTCAAACTTAGTGAAATTAACACTTGTCTGGAATTTCAGATCAGATAGCACTCTTTGGAGCAACAAAACTACATGCTACAGGACCTGAACATGGAAAAGTAAAGCATGGCATGGATCTACTCAAAGAGCTTAACAAAAGTCCCTTAGTGACCTTGAGCCAAAAGGGATCATAAAATAGAATTGCAAGCATGTGAACATGGCAAAAACATAATCAGATCACAGACTTTGTGAAAACTGGAGCATGCTGAAAACAGATATCAAGTAGGCATGTTTACGAGCTCGATGCACTCACTATGGAGCAAGTCATGACAATCTAAGCATACACCCATCAAGAATACACAAAATACAAGCTATACATGACAAGAACAATAGCATGGCATGCATGGATCAACTACAACATCATCGGCAAAATTGCAAACAAGTTGACAATCTACCCAGATTCACAAAGTAGCAAAAGTAGAGCTCGATTGGCTCAAGCTAGGGTGCTCTATAATTACAAACAAAGACATGGATGGATAGAGCACTACAAGATTAATAAAACATCCTTACTGATCATACTCAAAAGAGGCACGAATCACTAGAAAACAACATGAACATATGGCCAGATGAGATAAACAGCTCAAGGAGTTAGTAGAATTGCCAAGTCCCTGAAATCAGAATTACCAAGTGCACCACTTTGCAAGCTTGTTCTAGTCACCACACACATCACAAAAATACATGGGTTGCACCTCTGGAAAGATGACAAAAGCCTTAACAAAACATATGAAGAGCTCATGGACATATCATGCACACATTAATCATGGCAAAAATGACAAAAAGCTAAATGGAGCAGCAGATCTGACAAATATCTCAAGTAGCCCTCTTCTAACAGCATTTAGGGCATCAAGATGAACTCAAATGAAAATTATGCAATGTAATGAAATGATGTACTCTCTGAGGTGAACATTTTGATATGCTATATGCATGAATCGGAGCTACGGATGCAAAGTTACAGCGCGATGAACATGGGCACTTGGATCTGGGATTTCGAGGACTTGGAAGCCGAGGCGGTGGCGGATCTCGCCGGAGCTTCTCGCCGGAGAGGGGATCCGGCGACGAGGTATTCGCCGGAGAGGGAGGCCGGGGAGGCGCGGCCGGGCGCGGGACCCGAGGGGCGGCGAGGGGCGCGGGCCCGGGGCGGCGATGGTGGCCGCGGTCGCTGGCGAACTGCGGCAGCGGGGCGGCGATGGTGCGGCGGCGCTGGAGGGCAGGCGGCAGCCGGCTTCGAGGGAGGTGGTGGCGCGCGGGCGCGCGGCTCCCAGGCGGCGGGGGCGAGCCGAACAGGCTCCGGGGGCCCCGGCCGGGCCGAGCGGGCCGGCGGGGATGTGGACACGGCGCGCGGGCGAATGGCGTGATGCCACGTGGCGGTGGCGGGGTCGGCTCGGACGTGTCCGTCGGTGGGATTTTTGTCCGGCGGCGCGCGATGATGAGATCTAGGGTTTTCGGGGGGGAAGGAGAAGGAGATTTTCGGGGGATCTTTAAATAGAGGTAGAGGGAGCTAGGAGTGTCCAAATGAGGTGCGGTTTTCGGCCACGCGATCATGATCGAACGCTCTAGATGATGGAGAAGGTTTTGGTGGGTTTTGGGCCAAAATGGAGGGGTGTTGGGCTGCAACACACACGAGGCCTTTTCGGTCCCTCGGTTAACTGTTGGAGTATCAAACGAAGTCCAAATGATTCGAAACTTGATAGGCGGTCTACTGGTAGTAAACCAAGGCCGCTTGGCAAGTCTCGGTACAATCTGGAAATGTTTAATCCCCACACATGAAAGAAAGCTAGAAATTACAACCGGAGGAGAACGAAGCGCCGGAATGCAAAACGGACAATGGGGAAAATGCTCGAATGCATGAGATGAACATGTATGCAAATGCAATGCACATGATGACATGATATGAGATGCATGACAACAACAACAACAACAACACATGAAGACAAAGACCCAAACTCGAGAAAATAAAATAACTTAACACCGGAAATGGCAAGAGTTGGAGTACAAATTGGGAAAGTTACATCCGGGGTGTTACAACACTCCACCACTACGAAAGGATCTCATCCCGAGATCTAGGACTGAAAGAACGCCGGGTACTCAGAACGGAGGTGATCCTCGCGTTCCCAAGTAGCTTAACGGTCGGAATGGTGTGACCACTTGACTTTGAGAAATTTGATTGACTTGTTGCGAGTCTTGCGTTCAGTCTCTTCAAGAATAGCAACTGGGTGCTCACGATAGGAGAGATCTTCTTGGAGCTCAATGTCCTTGAAGTTTACGGTGCGGTCAGGAGTCTTGAAGCACTTTCGGAGCTGAGAGACATGGAACACGTCATGAACATTTGCAAAGTTCGAAGGAAGTTTGAGTTGATAGGCGAGGTTGCCTCTCTTGTTGACAATCTTGAAAGGTCCCACGTATCTAGGGGCAAGCTTCCGTTTGATACCGAAGCGACGAGTACCTTTCATAGGAGAGACGCGGAGGTAAACATGATCTCCGATCTCGAAAACCAAATCACGGTGCTTACTATCATAGTAGCTCTTCTGGCGGGATTGGGCTGCTTTGAGGTTATCTCGAATGACTTTGCACATTTCCTCTGCCTCTGTGATTAAGTCATTACCCAAAAGCTGACATTCACCGGTTTCAGACCTGTTGAGAGGGGTACGGCACTTCCTGCCATACAGAATTTCAAATGGGGCCTTGCCCGAACTTGCTTGAAAACTTTTGTTGTAGGAGAATTCAGCATAAGGAAGATAATCCTCCCACTTCATACCGAAGGAGATCACACAAGCCCTGAGCATATCTTCAAGAATCTGGTTGACACGCTCGACTTGACCGCTAGTTTGAGGATGGAAAGCTGTGCTGAAGCGGATGTTGGTGCCCATGGCCTTCTGAAAAGAATCCCAAAACTTGGAGGTAAAGATGCTGCCACGGTCTGAAGAGATCACTTGTGGAATACCGTGCAGAGAGACAATCCGAGAGGTATAGAGTTCCGCCAATTAAGCTGCAGTGATCGACTCTTTGATAGGTAGAAAGTGAGCCACTTTAGTGAGTTTGTCGATGACAACGAATATAGCATAATTTCCACGCTTGGACTTTGGAAACCCAGTCACGAAGTCCATTTCAATGTGGTCAAACTTCCATTCTGGAATGGCAAGAGGTTGGAGGAGACTAGTTGGCCTTTGGTGTTCTGCCTTCACTCTTCTGCAGACATCACATTCATTCACGAATTGAGCGATCTCGCGCTTCATTCGAGTCCACCAATAAGCCTGCTTGAGGTCCTGATACATCTTCGTGCTCCCAGGGTGGATGGAGAGGAGAGAATTGTGAGCCTCGTTCATGATCACTTTACGGAGGTCACCTTTGGGTACAACAATACGATCCTCGAAGAAGAAAGTATCCTTGTCATCAAGGCGGTAGCACTTGTACTTGGGTTGATTCTTGGCAATCCCAATCTTCACCTTTTTCACCATGGCATCAAGAAGCTGAGCTTGGCGAATCTGGTCTTCCAAGGTAGGAGAGACTTGAAGGTTGGCGAGGAAACCTTGAGGAACAACTTGCAGATTAAGTTTGCGGAAAGCTTCACAAAGCTCGGGTTGATAAGGCTCGAGAATCAGACTGTTGCAGTAAGCCTTCCTGCTCAAAGCGTCAGCAATCACATTGGCCTTGCCTGGAGTATACTCGATACTCGGATTATACTCTTGAATCATTTTGACCCATCGAGTTTGCGTGAGGTTGAGATTAGGCTGAGTGAAGATGTACTTGAGACTCTTGTGATCAGTGAAAATGTCCACTTTTCTTCCCAATAAGAGATGTCTCCAAGTCAAAAGAGCATGCACAACTGCCGCCAACTCGAGATCATGAGTGGGGTAGTTCTTCTCATTGGGCTTCAACTGGCGAGAGGTATAAGCAACAACTTTCTTCTCTTGCATCAGCACTGCGCCAAGACCTTGGAGAGAGGCATCACAAAAGACCTCGTACGGCTTGGATTCAGCAGGCAGAGTTAGAACTGGAGCAGTGATCAATTTCTCTTTCAAAGTGTTGAAAGCAATGTCACACTCCGGAGACCAAACGTACTTGACGTGCTTCTGGAGAAGATTTGAGAGAGGCTTCGCGATCTTAGAAAAGTTTTCAACGAATCTTCGGCAATAGCTTGCGAGACCGAGGAAGCTATTGAGTTGCTTCACATTCTGAGGAGGTTCCCAATTCACAATTGCAGACACCTTCTCAGGATTCATGGCAATGCCCTTGGCAGAGATGCGCAATGCCCTTGGCAGAGATGATATGACCAAGATAAAGAACCTCATCGAGCCAAAATTCGCACTTGGAGAACTTGGCGTAGAACTGATGTTCTCTGAGCTTATCGAGAACCAAACGCAAGTGCTTGGCATGATCTTCCTTGTTCTTCGAGAAAACCAGAATGTCGTCGAGATAGACCAAAACGAAGTCATTGGTGTAGGCGTTGAAGATGAAATTCATCATGCGAGAGAACGTCGGAGGAGCGTTGGCGAGGCCAAAAGACATGACAGTGTATTCATATGAACCAAAGCTTGTTCTCAATGCTGTCTTGGGAATATCTTCTTCACGAATGCGAATCTGGTGATAACCCATACGGAGATCAAGCTTGGAGAATACTTGAGCACCTTTGAGTTGTTCGAACAGCTCATTGATGTTGGGAAGTGGGTATTTGTTCTTGATGGTCTTCTTGTTCACTGGACGGTAATCAACACAAAGTCGGTCCGTTCCATCCTTCTTCTTCACAAAAAGAACACCACAACCCCACGGAGATGAACTAGGCCGGATGAGACCCATTCTTTCTTGCTCATCGAGTTGCTTCTTCAGCTCCTTCAACTCTTCAGGTCCGAGCTTGTAAGGACGTTTGCACACAGGTTCCGTGCCAGGCTCAAGTTCAATAACGAATTCAACTGGCCGGTGCGGAGGCATTCCTGGAAGCTCTTCTGGAAAGACGTCTTGATATTCGCAAACGACTGGAATTTGAGAGATGCGTCCAATTCACCCTTCTCATTGAGAGAAAACAGACGGATGGTATCATCACGAGCGGCAAAGACAATTACATCCTCAGACGAATGAGTCAATTGAATCTGCCTGGCTGCACAATCAAGATGTGCCTTGTGCTTAGAAAGCCAATCCATTCCGAGAATAAGATCAATATCCGAGTTACCAGAACCACCGGAGAAGAGAGAAACTTGTAATTGCCCAACGTGATAGAGACATCCGGGACGCAATTGTTAGAAGTCATTTGCTTGCCCGGAGACACAATCTTCAATGGAACAGCAATCCTTTCGGTCACAAAATCATGCTTGGCCACAAATGGAGTTGAAATAAAAGAAAGCGATGCACCAGTGTCAAAAGAAACTTTTTGCAGAACATCGTAACAGGAAGGTACCATGATCACATCTGGTGAGTCCTGCCTGAGCTGCAATTCAGCAATTGAACCTTGGCGTGCTTGGGGTTATGCTTGACCACAGCTGTACTTGCCGATCTGACAGGAGAGGAGAGGAAGACGCCTCTGGTTGAAACACTTGTTGCATAGTGACCCTTCTGTTGGCACTTGTTGCAACGTGACCCTGAAAGCGACGGTGAATTAACGGAGCACTCGATCTTGGAGCTTGAGACGAAGTCTGTTCCTGAAAGCCAGGGTGGGTGGGTTGGGAAGAACCACTGCACTTTGCTCTTCTGCTGATACGGCTGAACGAACGGGAGGAGGAGGAAGCCAATACTTCTGCTGCTTGGCCACTTGAGTAGAGGAAGAAGGAGTAGTATCTCTGACTCGCTTCTTGTAAGCATCACACCTCAATTGGGCAGCCTCTTGCTTCAGCTATGTTGTAGAACTCATCGTACCTCAAGGGCTCAAAGAGAACAAGAGCGAGCTGAATTTCTTCTCTGAGACCACCCCTAAACTGATATATCATGCTCTTCTCATCAGGTACGTCCTGCTTGGCAAAGCGGGCGAGCTTCTGGAACAACTTGTTGTAGTCATAGACAGACAAAGAACCTTGCTTCAGTTGCGGAATTCCTCACGCTTGCTTTCAACCACGCTCTGAGGGATATGATGAGCTCGGAATCTTCGAACGGAATCATCCCAAGTGATAACACGTCCACTCTGGAGTCCTTGTACTGCTGGAAAACCATTCTGCAGCTTGATCTTTGAGTTGGAAGGAAGCGAACTTGACAAAGTCCTCAGGCCTGACGTTACTGCACTCGAAATGCTTACACAGATCCACAAGCCAATCGTCAGCATCAGTTGCCTCAACACAATTGCTGAAAGTCTTTGGCCCGTTAGCAAGGAACTGGTTGAGTGTAGCAAAGTGATTCTGATTGTGCCTTGGATTTCCTTGGTTGCCTTGACTTGCTCTTGAAGAATTTGCATGATCAACGTGTGTTTGCATTGGCTGCGGCCATCACAGCTTGCCATGCCTCTGGAGGAGGTGGAGGCGGTGGCGGATCAGGATTCGGAGTCGTGCGCGTTGGAGGAGCAATCCTGAAGAGGTTGACCACCATTAGCACATTGACAGATAAATTATTGAAGCTGAATCCAACGGAATGAAAATTGCAACATATAGTCTTCACATCCGAACAAAATGAACGAATGCATTCCTCTTGAAATGGTCACATATCCATAAATTGAGAAGCCACGTAGAATTAAGGTAGAGAAATAAATCAACAAGGTACGGATCAAGAACGAATAATCGGTAAGAAATCCCAATCTCAAACCAATATCCGTGGAAGAAAAACTAGAGCTACTAGAATTCCCACCTATGAAACTCCCAACCTTTCCGGTTATGCAATCAGGTGTTGGGGATACAGGGGAAGCATAATATCTCACCCAAACTATCAAATCTACATCAGCTGTATCCATCTTCAACACATAACCAAGAAACCTTCGGAAACCATCTACCTCAACCTTTGAAAAGCATTCCGTTATACAAGTTATGGCGGATACTCCCGAACTCCCGCCCCAGTACTGGGTGGCGTCGAGGTTATCTCACCAACGAACTGCATAAAAGAGATTTTCGATGTCGGCGTACTAAACTCAAGTATTCCAGAATGCAACGATAAAATTATGATGACAACACCTCAGAGCTCAACTCCCCGGGACACTTCCACTAAACCCCTGACAGGAGGCACCAAGACAATATTCTCATCATAAAACCATCGGAACGATTCCAAGATACCCGCGTGATCCTAAATTTTTTTTAGTGAAATTTGAGAAGAGAAGAGTCAAAACTCTACGTCAGGATGCCTTACCAGAGCGATGAGGAGACTGGGAAGTAAAAAGTAATTCCTAATCTCCGATATATAATTCCTAAAAGACTCAAAACATTTTTCTAGACACAACTCGGCCACTAATAACGATCAAGCAATGGGGCTCCTAAGGTCGGGGAAGGCTCTAATTACCAACTTGTAACACCCTCGTTGCGACTATATCTCCCATGTGTCGAGACATGACTTAGAGACATAATCGCATTGAAGGCATATGTTGCAAGTTAGGCATCTTCACAAACATCCCATGTAATATAATTATAAAAGGGGAGATAACATAGTTGGCTTACACTCGCCACATCAATCAAGTGCATAAATTAATATTACATCATCCAAACACTCATGGACCCGACTACGGTGCCAAAATAAAAGAGAACCCAACATGCGACACGGTCCCAATCACCCCCAACTGGGCAACACTATTGATCATCGCGAAAGGAAACATAGTAACGTTGTGAGTCTTCGTCGAACTCCCACTTGAGCTCATACGCGTCTCCAGGAGCGGAATCATCAGGCCCTGCATCTTGTGTAATAGTAATCTATGACCACAGGGACTCAGCAATCTCGCACCCTCGCGATCAAGACTATTTAAGCTTATAAGTAAGGTAAGGTAAAATATGAGTGGAGCTGCAGCAAGCGACTAGCAAGTATGATGGCTAATTATTCGCAAAAGAGAGCGAGAAGAGGAGGCAAAGCACGAGCGAGAAACTAGAGAACAACCTGCGCAAACATTACTCCAACACCATGTCCACTTCCCGGACTCCGCCGAGGAGAGGCCATCATGGTAACACACTCAGTTGATTCATTTTAATTAAGTTAAGGTTCAAGTTATCTACAACCGGACATTAATAAATTCCCATTTGCCCATAACCGCGGGCATGGCTTTCGAAAGTTCAAATCCCCGCAGGGGAGTCCCAACTTAGCCATGACAAGCTCTCACGGTCAACGAAGGAATAGACCTCCTCCCAAGACGTTCCGATCAGACTCGGTATCTCGGTTACTCAAGACACTTCGACAGGTTAAAACAAATCCAGCAACACCGCCCGAATGTGCCGACAAATCCCGATAGGAGCTGCACATATCTCTTTCTCA
This sequence comes from Triticum urartu, assembly GCF_003073215.2. Taxonomy (NCBI): domain Eukaryota; kingdom Viridiplantae; phylum Streptophyta; class Magnoliopsida; order Poales; family Poaceae; genus Triticum; species Triticum urartu. Next base: position 171,485,676 of record NC_053026.1, on the reverse strand, counting down.
GGGCACACTCAGATGCACTACGTACAACTAAAACCAACCCTCAAGTTGCCCCGAGGTGGCGCTGCAAGTGGCTCTATTTGGACCAACACTCAGAGGAGCACTGGCCCGGGGGGTTTAAAATAAGATGACCCTCGGGCTCCGGAAACCCAAGGGAAAAAGAGGCTAGGTGGCAAATGATAAGACCAATGTTGGGCATTACTGGAAAAGCTTTAATCAAGGCGAAATATCAAGGGGTTCCCATTATAACCCAACCGCGTAAGGAACGCAAAATCTTCGAACATAACACCGATATGACGGAAACTAGGGCGGCAAGAGTGGAACAAAACACTAGGCGAGAGGCCGAGCCTTCCATCATTTACCAAGTATATAGATGCATTAAGATAACAAGATAATATAATGATATCCCAACAAGTAAAATAAATGTTCCAACAAGGAACAGCCTCCAATCTTCACCTGCAACTAGCAACGCTATAAGAGGGGCTGAGCAAAGCGGTAACATAGCCAATCAACGGTTTGCTAGGACATGGTGGGTTAGAGGTTTGACATGGCAATTTTGGAGGCTTGAAAACAAGTGGTAGGCATCGTAGCATTGGCATAGCAAAAGAGCGAGCAAACTAGCATAACAAAGATAGTTGTGATTTCGAGGGTATGATCATCTTGCCTGCACAGTTGTCAGAGTTGACTGGATCCTCGAAAGCAAACTCAACGGGCTCCTCGTTAGCGAACTCGTCTCCCGGCTCTACCCAAACAAGACAAACAAGCAACAAGGATACAATCAACCACGTGCAAACTCAAACAACACGATGCAAAGATGATATGCTATGCGGGATGCGATGCGGGATGCAAAATGCAAGATATGACAGGAAATGCATGAACCTGGCCTAAACTTGGAATTCCAAGTGTGCCACTGGAAACATAAGATGAAATCGCTTGAAAACGACATAAAGAACACCAGAATCGAAGTTACGGTTTAAAATTGGCAAGCGATTCAAATATGACACCGGTCTGCGATTTACAGCAAGTAGGCATCTAAATGCAATGAGATGAACATGCTACAGAACCCAAACAAGACAAAAAAATAAATGGCAGGGATGCATACAAGATGCTTAACAAAAGTCTAGCACTGAGCTACGGCCAATTCATCCATTAACAGGTTCAAACAAGCATGGCAAAAATGCATATGACAAACAGTTCTCAGACTTAGTGAAATTAACACTTGTCTGGAATTTCAGACCATGTAGCTCTCTTTGGAGCAACAAAACTACATGCTACAGGATCTGAACATGGCAAAGTAAAGCATAGCATGGAGCTACTCAAAGAGCTTAACAAAAGTCCCTTAGTGACCTTGAGCCAAAAGGGATCAGAAAATACAATTGCAAGCACGTGAACATAGCAAAAACATAATCGGTTTTCATACTTAGTGAAAACTGACACATGCTGAAATATAATTCAAGTAGGCATGTTTATGAGCTCGATGCACTCACTACGGTGCAAGTCATGGCAAGACAAGCATACACCCATCAAGAAGGCACAAAATGAAATCTAGAAATGGCAAGAACAATATCATAGCATGCTTGGATCAACTACAACATCACCGGCAAAATTGCAAACAAGTTGACAATCTGCCCAGATTCACAAAGTAGCAAAAATAGAGCTCGATTGACTCAAGCTAGGGTGCTCCATAATTTCAAACAAAGAAATGGATGGATAGAGGACTACAATATTAACAAAACATCCTTACTGATCATCCTCAAAAAAGGCACGGATCACTAGGAAACAACATAAACATATGGCATCATGAGATAAACAGCTGCAGGACTTAGTGAAATTACTAAGTCCTTGAAAACAGAATTAGCAAGTGCACCACTTTGCAAGCTTGCACTAGACACCACACACATCACAAAAATACATGGGTTGCACCTCTGGAGAGATGACAAAACCCTAAACAAAACACATGTAGAGTATCAGGGCATATCATGCACACATTAATCATGGAAAAAATGACAAAAGTGCTAAACGGAGTAGCAGATCTGACAATTAACTCAAGTAGCCCTCTTCTAACAGCATTTCGGGCATCAAGATGAACTCAAATGAAAATGATTCAATGGAATGAAATGATGTACTCTCTGAGATGAACATTTTGATATGCTATATGCATGAATCGGAGCTTCGGATGCAAAGCGGAGCCGAGAACATGAGCACTGGAACTGAAAATTTCGGGACTTAGAGAAAAAAACGACCTAGGGTTTCACTGTTCACAGATCTGGGATCCGGGCACGGATTACGAAGTTCGCCGGAATTACTGTTCACACTGGAGAAGAAGAGGACAGCAGCCGGGGCGGCGAGGAGGTGGCGAGGAGGCGGCGCCGGCGGGCACGGACGCCGAGGTGGCGGGCTTGGCGGACGAGGCGCGGCGACGCGCCGGCGACGCGCCGGCGACGCGCCGGCGTCGAGGCGGCGGGGCGCAGCGGCCGGCCGGCGTCGGGGCGAAGGGCGCCGGCGAGGGGCGCGGGTGGTGCTGCCCGGGGGGAGGCGCGGGGCGCGCGTTGGCCGGGAGGGCCCGTCCCGGGCCCCGCGGGCTGGTGGCGGCGGCGAAGTGGGGCTGAGGGCGCAGGTGAATGGCGCTGCGACAAGTGGTGGTGGGGATGATCCGGACAATGTCCGTCGGTGCAGTTTTGTCTGGCGGCCCGCGATGAGGTGGATCTAGGGTTTTTCGGGAGGAAGGGGAAGGAGATTTCGGAGAGGGTCTATTTATAGGCCTAGAGGGAGCTAGGAGAGTCCAAATGAGGTGTGGTTTTTGGCCACGCGATCGTGATCGAACGCTCTAGATGATGGAGCAGAGTTAGGTGGGTTTTGGGAGAAATTGGAGGGGTTTTGGGCTGCAACACACACGAGGCCTTTTCGGTCCCTCGGTTAACCGTTGGAGTATCAAACGAAGTCCAAATGATACGAAACTTGACAGGCGGTCTACCGGTAGTAAACCAAGGCCGCTTGGCAAGTCTCGGTCCAATCCGGAAATGTTTAATCCCCACACACAAAAGAAAGCTAGAAATGACCACCGGAGGAGAACGAAGCGCCGGAATGCAAAACGGACAACGGGGAAAATGCTCGAACGCATGAGACGAAGACGTATGCAAATGCAATGTACATGATGACATGATATGAGATGCATGACAACAATAACAACACACGGAGACAAAGACCCGAACCCGAGGAAATAAATATAGCTTAACGCCGGAAACAGCAAGAGTTGGAGTACAAATTGGGAAAGTTACATCCGGGGTGTTACACTCCCACGCTAACCCACCTATACTGCTAAACCTAGCCCGATCCCATCTCCCCTCCTCACCTCTCGTTCCTTCCTGCAGCGAACCCAGCATCGCCCGATCCCATCTATCTCTCACTCGTTCTCCCTGTGCCGCCACCCACATGCATCGTACCAGGGATCCTGATCCCTTTTCCTCCTCCCGTCAATCCCTCCATCGCAGACGCCGCCGCCCTAGAGCTCCACCGCCGCCCGTCGCCATCTACTCCTCTGGCCGCCGTGTCCTCCCTCTCCTCCTTCTCCAGCGAGCTAGCGCCCGCCTCCTGCTCGCCTCACCATGGCGCGCCCCCGACCAGGTGCCACTCCACATCCTGAGTGCCCCTGCTCCATTCTCCTCCTCACGGCTGCTTGGCGCCTCATCAGCGAGCTCCTCCGTCTCCTCCTTTGTACGCCTCTGTGCCCGCGAGCGCTGGGATGTCAGTCTCCTCTCGCGTCCGAGGGGATCTCCGAGCACCTCGCCGCTCTCTGCTGCACGCCGTCGCCAAGACCGTGAGCCGCAGCGCCCAGAGATGGCCGCATTTGCTCTGACCAGTTGTCTTGCGCCTCCACCCGTTTCCCCTATCCCTGGCGCTGCTTGCAGCTGCGCCAAGCCGCCGCTGTTGCCTCTGCTCTTCCCGCTGTCCTGCTTGACGGCGCAAAGTTCATCTTCAAACGCCTCTGTACCCCTGTTTCTCCATGGGCTTGTGTTCATCGTCGCTGTCAGCCGAGGCTCCTTGTGCTGTTTTGTGTTGGACGTCAAGGCCACCAAGTTCGACTACGGGGATTTGCCAAGTACCATTCGGATGCACCAAGTTCGACTAGATGGACCGCCAAGTTCCTCCACCGATGACTCGAATGGCTACAAAACGTGAACCACTACCGTCGACCTGCAAAGACCCCGTGGGCGTCAAGTTCCGTGTCGTTGACCCCGAACCTCTACCAAAACGTGTATGACTACTTCCGTGTCCGAAGACCCGTGTACAACTACCGTCACCGAAGGCCGTCGAGTGAACGTCTACCCACATCGTGTATTTGACCAAGTTCGATGACGACCTCCGAAGAACTCGGATTCGCCAAGTTCTACTACCATTGCCCCCGGAAACCTTGGATTCGTTAAGTACCTCTCCGAAAACGAACGTGAACCACTACTTCCCTCGAAGACCCGTGAACAACTACTTCCACTACGAACTCGTTCCGCCCGAAACGCATGCTTCGAAGGTATAACCCCGAGACGACTGCCCGTGGATCGAATGCTTGCGATGTATGAGTTGAACCGTGTGTTGCTCCATGTCCGAGTTGTTCTTTGCGAGTTCCTCGTTGCCATGCCGTCCACCCGTGGGAACCCGGTAACCGGGATCACCCCATCATCTTGCATGACACGCTCTCGTCACACTTCCTTTTGCACCGACATCTCAATCGAGTACCGGAACTGGAACGTTGCCGTGGCACCGCTTTTCTTTCCACCATGGTGACAAATGCTTCATAATGCTCTTATCAACATTTTCATAAAAACTTGCATAAAACTTGCACATGTCATTCGCATCATGATAATGACATTTAAATATTTAAAATTGTTGTTTGCATTAAATTGCTAATGCATATGAGGATTTTCCGGAGTTGTTATTCGTTGTTTCCGGCCTCATTTAAACTTGCCTATATAGGTAGTTTTGTTGTGCTTCACCCCTTGCCATGTTAATCAACATTTAATATTGTTGAGTACATAAACGAGAGAGAACTAAATAAGTCATGTGGTGTTTCGTCAATACGCAACGGAGTTGCATATTGAGATCCACTTAATTTGTAGGTTTGCTTGTGCACTTTGCCATGCCATGCTTCATTAAACCGGACATGCATCATACTTGGTTGTGCATCATGCCATGCTTATGTGTTGGGTGTTTACTATGTTGTTTGCTTTCTTTCCGGTGTACTTCTTCTCGGTAATCCGGTAACGTCGTGTTTGTGAGGATCCGTTTAACTACGTCCGCTTTGTCTTCTTCATGGAATCGTTCTTCTTCCTTGCGGGATCTCAGGCAAGATGATCATACCCTCGAAATCACTTCTATCTTTGCTTGCTAGTTGCTCGCTCTTTTGCTATGCCTATGTTGCGATACCTACCACTTGCTTATCATGCCTCCCATATTGTTGAACCAAGCCTCTAACCTACCTTGTCCTAGCAAACCGTTGTTTGGGTATGTTACCGTTTTGATCAGCCCCTCTTATAGCGTTGCTAGTTGCAGGTGAAGATTGGAGTTTGTTCCATGTTGGAACATGGATATGTTGAGATATCACAATATCTCTTATTTAATTAATGCACCTATATACTTGGTAAAGGGTGGAAGGCTCGGCCTTATGCCTGGTGTTTTGTTCCACTCTTGCTGCCCTAGTTTCCGTCATATCAGTGTTATGTTCCCGAATTTTGCGTTCCTTATGCGGTTGGGTTATAATGGGAACCCCTTGACAGTTCGCCTTGAATAAAACTCCTCCAGCAATGCCCAACATTGGTTTTACCATTCTCCACCTAGCCTCTTTTTCCCTTGGGTTCTGCAGACTCAAGGGTCATCTTTATTTTAACCCCCCCCCCGGGCCAGTGCTCCTCTGAGTGTTGGTCTGAAATGGGCAGCCTGCGGGGCCACCTCAGGGCAACTCGAGGGTTGGTTTTACTCATAGCTGGACCTATCTGAGTGTGCCCTGAGAACGAGATATGTGCAGCTCCTATCGGGATTTGTTGGCACATTCAGGCGGTGTTGCTGCACTTGTTTTACCATTGTCGAGGATGTCTTGTAACCGGGATTCCGAGTCTGATCGGGTCTTCCCGCTAGAAGGAATATCCTTCGTTGACCGTGAGAGCTTGTGATGGGCTAAGTTGGGACTCCCCTGCAGGGATTTGAACTTTCGAAAGCCGTGCCCGCGGTTATGGGCAGATGGGAATTTGTTAATGTCTGGTTGTAGATAACATGAAACTTAACTTAATTAAAATGAATCAACCGAGTGTGTAACCGTGATGGTCTCTTCTCGGCGGAGTCCGTGAAGTGAACACGGTGTTGGAGTTATGTTTGACGTAGGTTTTTCTAGGATCACTTCTTGATCATAGTTGTTCGACCGTGCTTTTGCCTTCTCTTCTCGCTCTCATTTGCGTTGTTAGCCACCAAATATGCTAGTCGCTTGCTGCAGCTCCACATCATACCTTTACCTTACCTATGAGCTTAAATAGTCTTGATCGCGAGGGTGTGAGATTGCTGAGTCCTCGTGACTCAAAGATACTTCCAAAACCAGCTTGCAGGTGCCGAGGTTACCGTGCAGATGACGCAACCAAGCTCAAGGAGGAGCTCGATGAAGATCTTGTCCTTTGTGTTGATTCGTTCTAGTTGATCAGTAGTGGAGCCCAGTTGGGGTCGATCAGGGACCGTGTCACTTTTTGGGGTAGTCTTCTTTTATTTTGGGTTCCATAGTCAGACCTTGATTGTATCTGGTTGATGTAATACTTTATTCATGTAATTGTGTGAAGTGGCGATTGTAAGCCAACTATATATCTCTTTCCCTTATGTATTACATGGGTTGTGTGAAGATTACCTCACTTGCGATATTGCTTTCAATGCGGTTATGCCTCTAAGTCGTGCTTCGACACGTGGGAGATATAGCCGCATCGAGGGTGTTACACGGAGCCAGCCCGGAGCGCGGTTTTCCTCTTCTCATCGCCCGCCGCCGTCATCAGGAGCGTGGCGGCAAGGTTATTCTCTGAAACACTTGGTGCACTCAACGAAGGGTCGTACCAGGATGGCGGAGCGATGGCCCGAGCTTTGTGGGGCACCATTGGTGGCGGGTTTGGAGGAGGATTTGGGCGGATCTGGAGTCCTTGGTAGCAAGGAGTAAGAAAGGGGATCTGGAGCAAGATGAAGGGGAGTAATGAAGACAGTGCAGCCCGTGCCAGCCTTTTGTCAGTCGAGCAGTTGCCGAGGCAGCATGGGGAAGCGGAGACGCCCACGCCCTGTCAGTCGCCACACGTCAATCAAGGCCACAGGCTATTGGGGCCTGTGATGCTCCGCACTTGCCCCTTGGCTTCGCCTCGAAGCCAAGTCCGAGCGCGCCTTGAGCCCGGGGGCTACTGTCGGCGTTCTCGGAATGGTGGTCCCCAGACTTGCCTACCTGCGGCCCATGGCATGGCTCCTCTAGCGGCCTGGTACGACCCATCTTCACCAGCAAACACTCAAGACCCTCGCGAGGGGCCAAGCCTCATGAGGCGGACGACACAAGACCTCCTCAGGGGCAGCCTCACTAGGCTGGCTCACGAGGAGCAGAGAGATCAAGGTGAGGGGCACCTCGTGAGGTTCCTGTGACATGAGCCATGACGACCAAGGCTAGGCGGGTGACAGGTGGGCGCCAGCGGGTGCAGAGCACCAGTTGCCTCTTTGGTGCTAAAGGAGTAGGTGCAGACAAGGAATCTCGAGGCATCAGGCAAAGGTTTCCATATCGGTGCAACAAGACCAAGACCAGCAGGACGGAGGTCATCGTGGAGCCCACGACAGCGTCACCACCAGAGCCTTTGGCAGGCGAAGACCACCTTTTGTCAGGATAGCTTGTACTAGCTGTCCCCCTTCAAATTGGCCGTTGTGGGATCCCTTCCCGCCTAATATTTGGGAAGAGGACCAGGGCCTCTATAAATAGGACTAGCCTCCAGCACAGGGGGAGAGAGAGCTTGGACGGATCATTCAAATCTCCTCAACCACACAGGCTCACCGAGCTCAAGAATACCTCTTCTCAGGAGGTAGTCCTTCCCTTGCACTTGTTCATCCTCAGCCTACAAGGCAATCCACCACACCACACTGGAGTAGGGTATTACACCACACCGGTGGCCCGAACCAGTATAAACTCTTGTGTGCCTTGTTCCGCGAGTTCGACGAGCTGAGCTTTGAGATCATGGTGAGTGAGTGAGCTAGGGGGAAGGAGAGATCTTCGTGCTCACCCCAGAGTTCAAACCGTAGGGGTTTTGCTGGAACCCGAAATCCGACATTTGGTGCGCTAGGTAGGGGAACACCGAAGCTTTCCTTCCGTCGATCCACACTCCACCATGTCCATGGCAGACGCGCGTCGAGCTCGCACCGAGCGCCGGGCCGCCCTGGCCGCCCACATCGCTCAGACAGGCCCTGTCGGCGGGCCTCCCCATCGTTATCCATCACCCGCCGCCAACGTCGTCATCGGCCCGACGGGGAACGAGCAGCAAGCATCTTCGCTACACCCCTCGGTGCAGCGGGACGACCGCACCGCCACCCCGTCGCTGACTCCAGCCAGCTCATCATCCCACACTCGCCGCACGCCCACGGACGCGCAGGCTGTGTTGCTCATGGCACGTGAGCTCCTGCGCTACTGCCCGGTCGATGACCTCTACGAGCACTGGCTGGACCACATCACCGACCTTGTTAGTGCCGCTGGGGGCTCACCCGCACCATCTCTCTCGCCACCTCGCCCTCCTCCAGCCGCGCGTGACGTAGCCCACGGAGCACCTCCGCCACCTCCACACCAAGACGACGCCCTAACACCAAGACGCGCGGCCCCTCGACGCAGCCCACCGCATCAGGCGCCCGCACGCGAGGAAGGAAGCTACCAAGAAGTTCCCCGGCCGCAAGACAACATTCCAGCACTCCTGGCGCCACCACGTCAAGACCGCGTGCCGCCTGCGATGGCGGTGCGCAGGCATCAAGAATAGGCCCCGCCTCTACAAAGGGCCCCGGTGGCCACAGCGGGGTGCCGTGCCTTCACTCCGGAGCTGAGTAGCGTTGTCTAGCCAAGAAAGTTCAAGCCAGACCTGCCTCCTCGCTACGACGGCACCCCTGACCCTGCGGAGTTCTTGCAGCTCTACGAGCTGAGCATCGCGGCAGCCAATGGCGATGAGAAAGTCATGGCGAACTGGTCCCCATGGCTCTCAAGGATGACGCTCGCTCGTGGCTCCCGAACTTGCCCCCGGGGTCAATCTCTTCCTGCGGTGAGATGCGCGACCGCTTCATCGCCAACTTCCAGGGCACTCACGACCGCCCTCCGGGCGTGGATGACCTGCGCCGCGTCAAGCAGCAGCCGGGAGAGACCCTGCAGAAGTACATCCAGCGCTTCAATAGCGTTCGCCTCAAGATCCCCAAGGTGACGGATGAGGCCATCATCTCAGCGTTTTCCGATGGCGTCCGCGACGTCAAGATGAAGGAGGAGCTCGCCATCGAGGGGTTTTGGAATATTTGGGAATTTATAGTGCAAACAAGGGGTACGGGAGGCCACCGAGGTGGGCCCAACCCACCTGGGCGCGCCAGGGGGTCCTGGCGCGCCCTGGTGGGTTGTGCCCCCCTCGAGGCACCGCCCAGGTGCAGCTCTGGCCCATTGAGTTCCTTCTGGTCCATAAAAAATCCATAAAAAGTTTCGCGGTGTTTGGACTCCGTTTGATATTTATTTTCTGCGATTTAAAAAACAAGCCAAAAACAGCAACTGGCACTGGGCACTGGGTCAATAGGTTATTCCCAAAAAATGATATAAACTTGCTATAAAATGATTGTAAAACACCCAAGAATGATAAAATAACAACATGAATACTTCTTAAATTATAGATACGTTGGAGATGTATCAACATCCCCAAGCTTAATTCCTACTCGTCCTCGAGTAGGTAAATGATAAAAGAAATAATTTATGAAGTGTGAATGCTAGCAAAGTGCATAAGTTTGATCAATGATAATTTCAATCACTCTCCCTAGCATCATAACAGCAATTCTTCTCATAAATTTTCTCATGTTATAGTGGCAACCAATTCACATGTAAGGTTCAAACAATGAATTCTCTTGAAACTCAACAACCTATGTTCTTAGTCACCAAGCAATTGCAATTCAACTTATTCAATGGAGTTTAAGTAAGAGCTCCACATAGTCAACCATCATATAGTCTTCTATGATTGCTAACACTCACCTTGTACACATGAGCAAAACATTTCAACCGGACACATAGAAAGATAGGGGCTTATAATTTCGCCTCCCAACGTATTCACCTCACGGTTGATTTCAATAATAATAACTCATGCTACCCATATTCAACTGGACATATGTGCCTAGATCTTTCCTCACCACATGATGCTTGCCAAAGGAGAAAAATAAAAAGGAATAGAGAGAAAAACTTTGACTCTTTTCATAAAAGTAAATACTGAAAAGTAAAAGATAGGCCCTTCACAGAGGGAAGTAGGGATTTGTAGAGGTGCCAGAGCTCAAAGCGAAAATTAGAGATCAAAACATTTTGAGAGGTGTATCCATCCCACCAACGAAAACGACTTAGAGTTCCCAATACTTTCCATGATAGATATATCATAGGCGGTTCCCGAACAGAAAATAAAGTTTATTCCTTTTTCCACCATACTTTCACTTTCCATGGCTAACCGTATCCACGGGTGCCCTCCATACCAACACTTTCCAAGGAATTTATTATTTGACAACATAAAGTAAATTCATTTTTCATTTCAGGACTGGGCATCCCTAATACCTTTGCCTTACTCTTGTGCAATGATAAGTGAGTAAACACTCATCTTGAGAATAACACATCTAGCATGGAAAATATTAGCCACCCCTCACAGCTCCGCGAGCGAAACAAACACACGAAAGAGAAGTTCATTTTGAAAATTAGAGATGGCACATGAAAATTTGCTTAGAACGGCAAAAGAATACCGCATATAGGTAGATATAGTGGACTCAAGAAAAAAGAATTTGGGTTTAAGGGATTTTTGTATGCACAAGTAGTATCTCTACTTAGTGCGGAATTTTTGGCTAGCAAAGATGGGGGGCAAGCACCACATGTTGAAGGATCTATGACAATATAACTTATATGTGAATATGAACAAACATAAATCATTACGTTGTCTTCCTTGTCCAACGTCAAATTTTTTGGCATATAATATTTTGATGGGGGCTCACAATCACAAAATATTTCCATGATAGTGTATTTGCATGTGAAAGTTCTCTTCCTTATACTAATTATTCGTGAATTGCTTGTATGACCAATATTGTGATTTTCAAGCCTCAAAAGATTTCACTTTCTAAACCCAATGTGAAGCTACCACTAGGCATCACATGAATTCAACTTCATGACATTCAATTTATTCCACAATTTACTCATAGGATATATGTGAAGCACAAGAGTAAATGACATAGAAAAGAGCTTGGTTAACGGGGTGTGAATGCCACTTACTTAGCCTCCCTAGCAACTATTTGAGGACTCTATTTTATTTAAAAACTGTCAGATCTAAGTACTTTATTAAAACAACAAGCAAAACAAAATAAAATGACATTCCAAGGACATCACACATCATGTGAAGAAGCAAAAACTTAGGCTCAACTGATAATTGTTGAGGAAGAAAGGTCGGATGCCTACCGAGGCATCCCCAAGCTTAGATCCTTGAGAATTCTTGAAATATTATATTGGGATGCCTTGGGAATCCCCAAGCTTGAGCTTTTGTGTTCCCTTAATTCTTCTCATATCACGGTTTTCCTAAATCTCAAAAGCTCCATCCACACAAAACTCAACAAAAACTCGTGAGATAAGTTAGTATAAACTAATGCAAAAACCTTATCATTCTATACTGTAGAAAATCACTAAAATTATTATTCAACATTGCATACTAAATGCCTCTGCATATTTAATACTCCTGTCCTCAAATAAGATCATTAAACAAGCAAACATATGCAAACATAACAACAATTTGTCAAAACAGTACAGTCTGTAAGAATGCAAGAGTATCAATACTTATTCACCACCAAACATTATGAAAAATTACCACATTGTAGAAAATTTATCAGAGCTCATTTTGCAAAAAAATTCAACTTTTTTTACATTCTGACTTTTCTAGGGAATTTTTACAACAGCGGTAAACTTTCTGTTTTCAAACAGCGACATGTATACTTGAAAAATAAGCATGGCAAAGGCTATCATTTGCACTTTTATTGAAATAAAAGGTTCAAAAAATTATTCTAAATAACAGAAAGAAAATCCTAACAAAATAAATTGACGCTACAAGCAAAACACATATCATGTGACGAATGAAAATATAGCTCCAAGTGAGGTTACCGATAATGTTGGAGACAAAAGAGGGGATGCCTTCCGGGGCATCCCCAAGCTTAGTTGCTTGGATCTTCCTTGAATATTTCCTTGGGGGTTCCTTGGGAATCCCCAAGATTAGGTTCTTGTCACTCCTTATTCTCCTCATATCGACATCTCACCAACTTGAAAACTTCAATCACACAAAACTTAATGGAACTTTGTGAAATAGGTTAGTATGATAAAGAGCAAACCATTCCACTTTTGGTACTATCAAAGACAAGATTCACAATTGTTTCTACACAATGAATACTATAGCATATCATTTCCACAATTTATATTGAGCAATATAAGCCATAGAAACTAGAAAACAAGCAAACTATGCATTGAAAACAGAATCTATCAAAAACAGAACAGTTTGTAGTAATCTGTACTCAAACCATACTTATGATACTCCAAAAATTATGAAACATCAGGACACCCTGAGAAATTTGACTATTAATCTTCTCCAAAAAGAATCAGCATTTTATCATGCTTCTGTTAAAAATTAGAGTAGTTTTCCTGATCGCAAAATTTTCTGTTTTTCAGCAAGATGAAATCAACTATCACCGTAAGTCATCCCAAAGGTATTACTTGGCACTTTATTGAAACAAAAGCAATAAAAAATGATTAATACAGTAGCATAATCATGTGAAAACACAAGAACAGTAGGTAAAAGTGTTGTGCTGTCTCCCAACAAGCGCTTTTCTTTTATGCCTTTTAAGCTAGGCATGATGATTTCAATGATGCTCGCATAAAAGATAAGAATTGAAACATGAAGAGAGCATCATGAAGCATATTACTAGCACATTTAGGTCTAACCCACTTCCTATGCATAGGTATTTTGTGAGCAAACAACTTATGGGAACAAGAATCAACTAGCATAGGAAGGTAAAACAAGCAAAACTTCAAAAATTTCAACACATGGAGAGGAAACTTGATATTATTGCAATACCTACAAGCATATGTTCCTCCCTCATAATAATTTTCAGTAGCATCATTAATGAATTCAACAATATAACTATCACATAAAGAATTCGTTTCATGATGCATAAGCATAGAAATTTTGTCACTCTCCACATAAGCAAAATTATTCTCATCAATAGTAGTGGGAGCAAACTCAACAAAATAACTATCATGGGATTGAAAATTAAAATCATGATGACAAGTTTCATGATTATCATTATTCTTTATAGCATAAATGTCATCACCGTAATCATCATAAATAGCAACTTTGTTGTCATAGTCAATTGCAACCTCTTCCAAAATAGTAGATTCATCATCAAATAAAGTCATGACATCTCCGAATCCACTTTCATCAATATAATCATCATAAATAGGAGGTGCCCAATCATCATAATAAATTTTCTCATCAAAGCTTGGGGGACTAAAAATATCATATTCATCAAATATAGCATCCCCAAGTTTTGACTTTGCATATCATTAGCATCATGGATATTCAAAGAATTCATACTAACAACATTGCAATCATGCTCATCATTCAAATATTTTATGCCAAACATTTTATTGACTTATTCTTCTAACAATTGAGCACAATTTTCTGAACCATCATTTTCAAGAAAGATATTATAAAGATGATCAATAATATGATGCAACCTCAATTCCATTTTTTGTAGTTTTCTTTTATAGACCAAACTAGTGATAAACAAGAAACTAAAATATTCAATTGCAAGATCTAAAGATATACCTTCAAGCACTCACCTCCCCGGCAACGGCACCAGAAAAGAGCTTGATGTCTACTACACAACTTTATTCTTGTAGACACGTGTTGGGCCTCCAAGAGCAGAGTTTTGTAGGACAGTATCAATTTTCCCTCAAGTGGATGACCTAAGATTTATCAGTCTGTGAGAGGTGTAGGATGAAGATGGTCTCTCTCAAACGACCCTGCAACCAAATACAAGTAATCTCTTGTGTCCCCAACACACCCAATACAATGGCAAATTGTATAGGTGCACTAGTTCGGCGAAGAGATGGTGATAAAAGTGTAATATGGATAGTAGATATTGGTTTTTGTAATCTGAAATTATAAAAACATCAAGGTCACTAATAGTAAACGGGCACAAAAACGGTGTTGCAATGCTTAAAAACAAGGCCTAGGGTCCGTAATTTCGCTAGTGCAATCTCTCAACAATGCTAACATGGTTGGATCATATGATTATCCCTCAAAGTGCAACGAAGAATCAATCCCTAGTTCCTATTAGCGGAGAACGAAAGATAGGAATTGTTTGTAGGGTACGAAAGCACCTCAAAGCTATTATTTCCGTTCGATCTATTCAAGAGTACATACTAAAATAACACAAAGCTATTGTTTCCATTTGATCTATCCTAGAGTTTGTACTAGAATAACACCAAAGCATATTCATATTCATAATACTCAATCCACACAAAGAACTATAAAGAGTGACCCAAGATTTCTACCGGAGAAACAAGGACAAGAACGTGCATCAACCCCTCAGCATAGATTACCCCAATGCCATCGCAGGAATCCGCAAGTTGAGTGCCAAAACATATATCAAGTGTTCTCAAATCCATAAAAGCATTCAATCTGATAACCACGAAATCTCAAAGGGAAAAACTCAATTCATCACGACAAGATAGAGAGGGGAAACACCACATGATCCGACTATAATAACAAAGCCCGCGATACATCACGATCATGACATCTCAAGAACACAAGAGAGAGAGAGAGATTAAACACATAGCTACTAGTACAAACCCTTAGCCCCAAGGGTGGACTACTCCCTCCTCATCGTGGTGGTCGCCGGGATGATGAAGATGGCCACCTGAGATGATTCCCCCCTCTGGCAGGGCGCCGAAACAGGTCTAGATTGGTTTTCGGTGGCTATAGAACCCTGCGGTGGCAGAAGTTCTGATCTAGGTTCACCCCGAGGGGTTTCGGAATATTGGGAATTCATAGTGCAAAGAAGGGGTATGGGGGCAACCGAGGTGGGCACTGTCGGTGTCAAAACCGGCGGATCTCGGGTAGGGGGTCCCGAACTGTGTGTCTAGGATCAATGGTAACAGGAGACGGGGGACACGATGTTTACCCAGGTTCGGGCCCTCTCTATGGAGGTAATACCCTACTTCTTGCTTGATTGATCTTGATGAATATGAGTATTACAAGAGTTGATCTACCACCAGATCGTAATGGCTAAACCCTACAAGCCTAGCCTGTATGACTATGGTAATGAGTATATGCTTTCTGAACTAACCCCTCTGGTTTATATAGACACCGGGGGGGTCTAGGGTTTACATAGAGTCGGTTACATAAGAAGGGATCTTCATCTTCGGTCACCAAGCTTGCCTTCCACGCCAAGGAGAGTCCAATCTGGACACGGGTATAGTTTTCGGCCTTCATGTCTTCCCAGCCCATCAGTCCGGCCCATGGATAACAGGCCGGGCGCCTGAGGACCCCTTAGTCCAGGACTCCCTCAGGCACAACCCACCTGGGCGCGCCAGGGGGCCCTAGCACGGCTTGGTGGGTTGTGCCTCCCTAGGGGCACCCCCAGGTGCAGCTCTGGCCCATTGGGTTCCTTCTGGTCTATAAAAAAATCCACAAATTTTTTTTGCGGTGTTTGGACTCCGTTTGATTTTGATTTTCTGTGATGTAAAAAACAAGCAAAAATAGCAACTGGCACTAGGCACTAGGTCAATAGGTTAGTCCCAGAAAATGATATAAAGTTGCTATAAAATGATTGTAAAACACCAAAGAATGATAAAATAACAGCATGAATACTTCATAAATTATAGATACTTTGGAGACGTATCAGCCCCCCTTTCCTTCTCCCTCTCCCCTCTTTCCCCTTTTCCCTCTCCGTTGGAAGGAAGGGGGCCGAATCCTACTAGGAGTGGAGTCCTAGTAGGACTCCCCTCATGGCGTTCCACCCCTAGGGCCATCCACCTCCTCCTCCCCTCCTTTATATACGGGGCAGGGGGCACCCCAAAGGCACACCAATAGTTCTCTTAGCCGTGTGCGGTGCCCCCCTCCACATTTTACTCCTTCTGTCATAGCGTCATAGTGCTTAGGCGAAGCCCTACGCGGATCACATCACCATCACCGTCACCACACCGTCGTGATGACGGAACTCTCCCTTGATCCTCTGCTGGATAAAGAGTTTGAGGGACGTCATCAAGCTGAACGTGTGCTGAAAACGGAGGTGCCGTACGTTCGGTACTTGGATCGGTTGGATCGTGAAGACGTTCGACTACATCAACCGCAATAAACTAACGCTTCCGTTTTAGATCTACAAGGGTACGTGGACACACTCTCCCCCTCCCGTTTCTATGCTTCTCCTAGATAGATCTTGCATGATCGTAGGAATTTTTTTGAAATTGCTTGCTACGTTCGCCAATAGTGGCATCTGAGCCAGCTCTATGCGTAGATGATATGCACGAGTAGAACACAAAGAGTTGTGGGCGATAATAGTCATACTGCTTACCACCAACGTCTTACTTTGATTCGGCGATATTGTTGGATGAAGCGGCCCAGACCAACATTACATGACCACATCATGAGACCAGTTCTACCAACGTGCTTTGCACATAGGTGGCTGTCGGGTGTCTGTTTCTCCAACTTTAGTTGAATCGAGTTAGACTACGGCCGGTCCTTGTTGAAGGTTCAAACAACACACTTGAGAAAAAATCGTTGTGGTTTTGATGCGTAGGTAGGAACGGTTCTTGCTAGAAGCCCGTAGCAGCCATGTAAAACTTGCAACAACAAAGTAGAGGACGTCTAACTTGTTTTTGCAGGGCATGTTGTGATGTGATATCGTCAAGACGTGATGAGATATAAATTGTTGTATGCGATGATCATGTTTTGTAGAAGTTATCGGCAACTGGTAGGAGCCTTATGGTTGTAGCTTTATTGTATGAAATGCAATCACCATGTAATTGCTTTACTTTATCGCTAAGCGGTAGCGATAGTCGTAGAAGCAATAGTTGGCGACACTACAGCGACGCTATGATGGAGATCAAGGTGTCAAGCTGGTGACGATGGAGATCATGACGGTGCTTTGGAGATGGAGATCAAAGGCACAAGATGATGATGGCCACATCATGTCACATATTTTGATTGCATGTGATGTTTATCTTTTATGTATCTTATTTTGCTTAGTACGGCGGTAGCATTATAAGATGATCCCTCACTAAATTTCAAGGTATAAGTGTTCTCCCTGAGTATGCGTCGTTGCTACAGTTCGTCGTGCCGAGACACCACGTGATGATCATGTGTGATAAGCTCTACGTTCACATATAATGGGTGCAAGCCAGTTTTGCAGATGCAGAATACTCAGGTTAAATTTGACAAGCCTAGCATATGCAGATATCGCCTCGGAGCACTGAGACCGAAAGGTCGAACATGAATCATATAGTAGATATGATCAACATAGAGATGTTCACCATTGAAAACTACTCCATCTCACGTGATGATCGGACATGGTTTAGTTGATATGGATCATGTGATCATTTAGATAACTAGAGGGGTGTCTATCTAAGTGGGAGTTCTTAAGTAATATGGTTAAGTGAAATTTAATTTATCATGAACTTAGTCCTGATAGTTTTTGCATATCTATGTTGTTGTAGATCAATGGCCCATGCTACCATTCCCTTGCATTTTAATGTGTTCCTAGAGAAAGCTAAGTTGAAAGATGATGGTAGCAACTACACGGACTGGGTTCGTAACTTGAGGATTATCCTCATTGCTGCACAGAAGAATTACGTCCTGGAAGCACCGCTAGGTGGAAGATCCGCTGCAGGAGCAACTCCGGACATTATGAACGGCTGGCAGACTAAAGCTGATGACTACTCGATAGTTCATTGTGCCATGCTTTATGGCTTAGAATCGGGACATCAAAGACATTTTGAATGTCATGGAGCATATGAGATGTTCCAGGAGTTGAAGTTAATATTTCAAGCAAATGCCTGATTTTGAGAGATATGAAGTCTCCAACAAGTTCTATAGCTGCAAAATGGAGGAGAACAATTCTGTCAGTGAACACATAATCACAATGTCTGGGTACCATAAGCACTTGAATTAGCTGGGAGTTAATCTTCCTGATGATAGTGTCATTGACAGAGTTCTTCAATCAATGCCACCAAGCTATAAAGGCTTCATCATGAACTATAATATGCATGGGATGGAAAAGACAATTCCCAAGCTCGTTGCGATGCTAAAGGCTGCGGAGGTAGAAATCAAGAAGGAGCATCAAGTGTTGATGGTTAACAAGACGACTAGTTTCAAGAAAAAGGGCAAAGGGAAGAAGGGGAACTTTAAGAAGAATAGCAAGCAAGTCGCTGCTCCCGGGAAGAAGCCCAAGTCTGGACCTAAGCCTGAAATTGAGTGCTTCTACTGCAAATGGACATGCCAATGGAAGTGGAACTACCCCAAGTATTTGGCGTATAAGAAGGATGGCAAAGTGAAAGGTATATTTGACATACATGTTATTGACGTGTACCTTACTAATGCTCTGTAACATCCCAATTTTCAATTTGGATGTTATACATAGGTCATCATATGCATGTCATATTTTCATTTGCATTTTGGTTGAGATCCTAGAAATCTTAAGCAACTCAAGGACCCAAGGAGAGAGTTGGAGGTTTCACACATTTTCATATTTGAATTTTGTCAAATTTGAAAAGGGGATCAATTTGGTTTTAATATTTTCTCTCTCCAAATTATTTCCAATATTCAAAATAAAAGAGAGAAGATAATATGACTTCTTCAAAAGAGAGGAATATTGGAGAAGAAATTTTAAAATCAAATTTATATTTGATTTGCTATTTTATTTGAATTAGAAAAATATGCATTTTTGAAAATTGCATTTTAGGGCAGAAAAATGTTCACTTTGATCTAAATATGAGGTTTGGACGGCGAAAATTGTTTCTGTATTTTTAGAATTTTTTATATTTTATTAGGATATTCTTCGGCCGAGATTTTATTTAAAAAAAACTTCCTGCCCGACTGGGCCGAAGGCCCAGCCGAGCAGGCCGACCCACTCCCGCGCCGCCCTCGTCCCGCGCGGGGAGACAGAACTGCCACCGCAGCCCGAGTCCGGTCGGGGCACGACTCCTGGTCCGACCCGGTGGCCCCTCCTCCAAGCAGCCACACCCCCGGCCCTTTATATACCGCCGCCTCCTCCCTACCTCGTCCCGATCGCAGCCGCCGCCGACCGCGCCGCCGCTCGCCGACGCCGCCCTGCCCGCATCCCCGCGCCGCCGCTTTGCCTCGCCACCTCGCCAGAGTTCCATCGCCGCCATTGACCGCCATCGTCGTGAACCGGAATAAAAACCATCCCGGTTCGCCGGTTCGTTTTTGGCTTTTTCAGTACTTCGGTTTAGATCGGTTTATTTATAGGGTTAGGGTTTTCTCGGTTTTTTTACGTTTGGATTTAATTTGTGGATGTTCGTCCGTTAATCCGCGGTAGCGAACAACGTTCGTTCGTTTGGTTCTGTCAGCGAACATTTGTTCGATAGTTTTTTCCTTTTATTTTATTTTTGGCCAGGGACCTATCTGTGAATACTTTTCTCACAAATTAGTCCCTGATATTTAAACCCTCACAACATTTTGCTCATTCGTCCAAATCCAGTGAAACCAACGCCAAAATCTTCATCTTGTTCCCCTCTTTCCAGATAACTAACTTGAACATGGTTTTGACAAATTAAAAATTTGGTTGCAAGCACATTTGATTCAAACTTCTTTTGATCGTAGTTTGAGTTTCGTAGCTTCGTTTTGGTTGATTCTTTTTGCAAATCAAAGCTTTCAGTTTTGGTTGAGCTTTCAGTTTTGATCTTTTCATTTGATTTTTACCCTTGCATCTTATGCTTGATTACTTATGTATGTTATTGTTTGTTCACGATAGAGTTTCCGGAGTGCGAAGCGTGCTACTACGAGTCACAAGGGTTTTCGGATCGTCAGCAAGGCAAGTAACACTTTGATCATATCCCTTATTACCCAGTTTTTATGCATTAGTTTCAATCCTCAAACATTACATGAGTAGAATCTGTTTAACTTGTGGGTATTGGGAAGTAGTTGTTGAGGTAGTACCTATTGCCCTTTTATTCAAACCTTGGGAGTTACTACGTTACGCTTATTATACTTTTCTATGCTATGCTCATAGACTTTGTTTGGTTTGAGTGATTCATGATAGTTGTGAGTGTTATTATGAACTACGGGTTTACTTAAGGTGGCTACTTTAACACACCTTTGGGTGGATTGGTTTGTGGGCACCAGGGGAAATCCAGTGATGTCCAAAGGAGAATCCCGGGGTATCCGTGTGATTTTTCCTATGGTTTGCCACCCAGGCTCAAAGGGATCATTATGTTATTCATGCTGGAAACCTCCGTGTGCAGCCACAAGCCACTATGGGCTCTGGCATAATTGAGTATGTTGTCGGAATCCTTTCCATGATGGGCTAGCAGATGTAGGGGATTGTAGGTGTACCGGCCTATCTATCGGTTAAGGTGACCTCTTCGGAAAGACTGTGTCTCGGTCATCCGTTTCTCAAACATCATGCAGTGTGAGAAACACAACTGTAACACCCACGATGCGGCTATATCTCCCACGTGTCAGAGCACGACTTAGAGGCATAACCGCATAGTAGGCATGTCGCAAGAGGGGTAATCTTTACACATCCCATGTACTGAAAAAGAAAGGGATAAAGAGTTGGCTTACAATCGCCACTTCACACAATACATAAATATAGCATTACATCAACCAGAATACAATCCAGGTCAGACTATGGAACCAAAATAAAGTCAACCCCAAATGCAAACAATCCCCGATCACCCCAACTGGACTCCACTACTGATCTTCCGGAAAGGAAACATAGTAACGTCCAGAATCCTCGTCGAACTCCCACTTGAGTTCGGTCACGTCCCCTGCACTGACATCATCGGCACCTGCATCTAGTTTTGGAAGTAATGTGTGAGTCACGGGGACTCAGCAATCTCACACCCTCGCGATCAAGACTATTTAAGCTTAAGGTAGGAACAAGAGGGTAGAGAGGTGGAGCTGCAGCAAGCACTAGCATATATGGTGGCTAACTTACGCAAATGAGAGCGAGAAAAGAAACAAAGCACGGACAATAAACTATCATGATCAATAAGTGATCCTGAAACTACTTACGTTCAAGCATAACACGAGACCGTGTTCTCTTCCCGGACTCCGCCAAAAAGAGAACATCACGGCTACACACGCTGTTGATTCATTTTAATTAAGTTAAGTTTCAAGTTCTCTACAACCGGACATTAACAAATTCCCATCTGCCCATAACCGCGGGTATGGCTTTCGAAAGTTCAAAACCCTACAGAGGTGTCCCAACTTAGCCCATCACAAGCTCTCATGTTCAACGAAGGATATTCCTTCTCCCAGGACGACCCGATCAGGCTCGGAATCCCGGTTACAAGACATTTCGACAATGGTAAAACAAGACCAGCAAAGCCGCTCGATGTGCCAACAAATCCCGATAGGAGTCGCACGTATCTCGTTCTCAGGGCACACCGGATGAGACATCCTACGAGTAAAACCAAACCTCAAGTTTCCCCGAGGTGGCCCCGCAGTCTACTCGTTTCGGACCAACACTCAGAGGAGCGCTAGCCCGGGGGGGGGGTTAAAATAAAGATGAACCTTGAGTCTGCAGCACCCAAGGGAAGGTGATAGGTTGTTAGTGCAAATGTAAAACCAAGGTTGGGCCTTGCTGGAGGAGTTTTATTCAAAGCAAACTGTCAAGGGATTCCCATTATAACCCAACCGCGTAAGGAATGCAAAATCAAGGAACATAACACTGGTATGACGGAAAGAAGGGCGGCAAGAGTGGAACAAAACACCAGGCATAAGGCCGAGCCTTCCACCCTTTACCAAGTATATAGGTGCATTAAAGTAAACAAGATATAATAATGATATCCCAACAAATATCATGTTCCAAACAAGGAACAAACTCCATGTTCACCTGCAACTAACAACGCTATAAGAGAGGCTGAGCAAAGCGGTAACATAGCCAAACAACGGTTTGCTAGGAAAAGGTGGGTTAGAGGCTTGACAAGGCAATATGGGAGGCATGATATAGGAAGTGATAGGTATCGCGGCATAGCAATAGAGCGAGCAACTAGCAAGCAAAGATAGAAGTGATTTCGAGGGTATGGTCATCTTGCCTGCAAAGTTCTCCGAGCTGACGAAAGCTTGACCCTCGTAAGCGTACTCAACGGGTTCCTCGATCACGAACTCGTCTCCCGGCTCTACCCAAGGCAAGAACACAAGCAAAGGAAACAATAATCAACCACGGTGCAGTGCGCAAGCAACATGATGCAAAACATGGCATGATATGCGAGATGTGATATGCAATGCATATGCGTGCTCCGGAAGGAAAAAGATGAACAAGGCATCAACTTGGCAAACCAAGTGCTCCGCTGGAAAGATGAGATGATTTCGGTCAAAAACGATATAAAGATCACCGGAAACGGATGCACGGTTTGCAAATGGAAAGCAAAACAATAATGGCACAATTCTGCGATTAACAACACGATGCCATCTAAAATGCAACAAGAAACTAAGCTACTGCACTCTAACATAGCAACAAAGCACATGGCAGTGATCTACTCAAGATGCTTGACAAAAGATGAACACTGAGCTATGACTAAATCACACAAGAGCAGGTTCAAACAAGCATGGCAAAAGTGCAAAAGATATAAGCATCACAGACTTGGTGAAAATACTAACATGTTAGGAATTACATCAGGAAGCAATGTTTAGAGCAATATAACAACATGATAAAGGAACAGAACATAGCAAACAAAGGCATGACATGAATCTAATCAAATCATATAACAAAAGTACCTTACTAACCATAAGTCAAAAATGATTTGAAAGATATGATGGCACCCATGTAAACATAGCAAGTTTCATTAACAGATTCAGATTTAGCAGAAAACTAGACATGGCATAAACAGAATTATGAAGGCATGTTTGCGAGCTCGATTCGCTCACCATGAGGCATTGCATGACAAGCTAAGCATACTACCAGCAAGAACACATGTTCAAGAAGTTAACCATGACAAGAACAATCTCATAGCATGCATGGATCAACTACAACAACCTTGGTAAAATTGATTAACACGTAAACAATCTACCAAGAACATTTTATAGCAAAAGTAGAGCAAGATTGGTACATGCTAGGATACTACATAAATGCACACAGGGGCATTGATGGATAGAGCATAACCATATGTCCAAATCATCCTTACAGAACATACTCAAAAGAAGCATGGAACTCACTGTAGCAACATGAATAGATGGCATAAAAATAACAACAGGGAAATGACTTAGAGAAATTCTATGTCCCAGAAATCAGCAATATCACGGGAGCTACTATGCATGCATGTGCTAGTCACCACATTGATCACAAAAAATACATGGCATACACCCGTGTAAAGATGGCATGGCATAGCCCAAAACACATGTAGAGCTCAAGACCATATGACGCACACAATAAACATGGCAAAAATGACAAATGCCCATAATCTGCTAAGTAACAGGAACTAACATTTTATAGCACTCTTGCATCAACAATTTTGGCAACAAGATGGACTCAAACAAGCATGGCACAATGGAACAAAATGAAGAGCACATCCTGATGAACATTTTGATATATCACGCAAGCAAACGGAGCAGCGAGCACAAAGTTATGGCATGACGAACAAAGGCATAAAATTGCACAGATCTGGGACTTGGTGAAAAAACACCTGAGCGTAGAATAGTTATATGACGCATGGGCGAGAGAATGGACGGGACTGCTCACCCATGGGCTCGGCCCAAGTGGAGAGGAGGCGCGGCAGGCCGGCGCTGGGCCGCGGCTTACACGACGAACAGTAGCGGGCTGCTACCCATGCACGCGTCCGCGCGCGGGGACGAGCGGGACGGAAAGCGACGGGAGCCCGGCGACGGCAGACGGCAGTACGGCGGCACAGGGGCGGAGAATGGCCGGAGACGGGGCCCGGGTGGCCAGATCGGGGCCGGAGCGGCCGGATCTGGTCATCGGCAGGGAGGACGAGGCGCCGTGGCGGTGCTCCAGCGCGGGAGGAAACCATAGTCAACCACAGTGCAATCCGCAAATTACATCAGGAAGCAATGTTTAGAGCAATATAACAACATGATAAAGGAACAGAACATAGCAAACAAAGGCATGACATGAATCTAATCAAATCATATAACAAAAGTACCTTACTAACCATAAGTCAAAAATGATTTGAAAGATATGATGGCACCCATGTAAACATAGCAAGTTTCATTAACAGATTCAGATTTAGCAGAAAACTAGACATGGCATAAACAGAATTATGAAGGCATGTTTGCGAGCTCGATTCGCTCACCATGAGGCATTGCATGACAAGCTAAGCATACTACCAGCAAGAATACATGTTCAAGAAGTTAACCATGGCAAGAACAATCACATAGCATGCATGGATCAACTACAACAACCTTGGCAAAATTGATTAACACGTAAACAATCTACCAGGAACATTTTATAGCAAAAGTAGAGCAAGATTAGTACATTCTAGGATACTCCATAAATGCACACAGGGGCATGGATGGATAGATCATAACCATATGTCCAAATCATCCTTACTGAACATAATCGAAAGAAGCATGGATCTCACTGTAGCAACATGAATAGATGGCATAAAAAATAGTAGGGAAATGACTTAGAGAAATTCTATGTCCCTAAAATCAGCAATATCACGAGAGCTACTTTGCATGCATGTGCTACTCACCACATTGATCACAAAAAATACATGGCATACACCCCTGTAAAGATGGCATGGCATAGCCCAAAACACATGTAGAGCTCAAAACCATATGGCGAACACAATAAACATGGCAAAAATGACAAATGCCCATAATCTGCTAAGTAACAGGAACTAACATTTTATAGCACTCTTGCATCAACAATTTGGGCAACAAGATGGACTCAAAAAAGCATGGCACAATGGAACAAAATGAAGAGCACATCCTGATGAACATTTTGATATATCATGCATGCAAAATGGAGCAGCGAGCACAAAGTTATGGCATGACGAACAGAGGCATAAAATTGCACAGATCTGGGACTTGGTGAAAAAAACACCCGAGCGTAGAATAGTTATATGACGCATGGGCGAGAGAATGGACGGGACTGCTCACCCATGGGCTTGGCCCAAGTGGCGAGGAGGCAAGGCAGGCCGGCGCTGGGCCGCGGCTTGCAGGACGAACAGTAGCGGGCTGCTGCCCATGCACGCATCTGCGCGCGGGGACGAGCGGGACGGAGAGCGACGGGAGCCCGACGACGGCAGCCAGCGGTACGGCGGTGCAGGGGTGGAGAATGGCCAGAGACGGGGCCGGGGTGGCCGGATCGGGGCCGGAGCGGCCGGATCTGGTCATCGGTGGGGAGGACGAGGCGCCGTGGGGGCGCTCCAGCGCGGGAGGTCAGCCGGCGAGGAGTCGCAGCCAGCTTCCGTGGCCAACCATGGAGGGGCGGCGACGTCGCCGTTCTCCGGCGAGGAGCGACGCCGGCGGAGGAAGTGCGGTGGCTCAGACGCTAGGGGCACGCAGGCGGGAGGCGCATGGCAGCGGGGAAGCGCAGACGGGCGGCGGCGCGGTCTGTCTCGCGCGGGCCCGCGATGGGCTCGGCGGGCCGCGCGGTGGAGGAGGGTGGCGGCGACACATGGCGGCGTGCAAGTGGAGGAGGGAGGCGGAAGTGCTGAGGTGGCGGCTCCGGATTGGTTGGGCGATGTGGAGGCAGCGGTGGACATGTCCGGCGCGGCGCGGGCATGTCCGATGGTGCGGTGGAGGTGAGATATAGGGTTAGACCGCGAATTTTTAGAGGAGACACATATATATAGGTAAAGGGAGCTAGGAGAGTCCAAATGAGGTGCGGTTTTCGGCCATGCGATCGTGATCGAACGGCCGAGAGAATGGAGGGGGTTTGGATGGGTTATTGGGCCACTTTGGAGGGGTGTTGGGTTGCAACACACACGAGGCCTTTAGGCTTACCCGGTTAACCGTTGGAGTATCAAACGGACTCCAAATGGCACGAAACTTGATAGGTGGTGTACCAAGGCCGCTTGGCAAATCTCGGTCCATTCCGAGAATGTTTAACACCCGCTCACGAAAAGAGGCAAAAGGGGCGCCGGAGGACATATGAGTGTCGGATTGCAAAATGGACAACGAGGAAAATGTTCGGATGCATGAGACGAACACGTATGCAAATGCGATGCACATGATGACATGATATGAAATGCATGACATGAACAAAATGCAAAACAAAGACAAGATCCCAACCACAAATCTCACAACACCTCTCCAGAAAATTCAAGAGTCGGAGTTACAAATGTGGAAAGTTGTATCCAGGGCGTTACAACACTCCACCACTACGAAAGGATCTCGTCCCGAGAGCTAGGATGGCACCGGAGGGAAAAGGAAGAGGAAGAGAAGAGGTAAAACTAAGTTGCTTCTTCGACAAACGAGTGAAACCACGAATCTTGAGAGGTTAAACCATTTCGAGAAAAGAATACAACAAAGATGAACAAGGTTGACAATCTCTGACAGAAAAGAGGAACAAGGAAGAACAAATTCAGATAGCACTGCGGTTCAGAATGGAGGCAAAACTTGATAAGATAAGAGAACTTGAATGAAGAACACGATACTCCAGTTAAACAGATAAGCATGAAAGGAACACGATCCTCATCATTCGAGATGATGAGAGAAAAGGGCAACATCACAATGCCTCCGGAAGAAATGAAAGGATGGAATGGAATGAACGGAGGGAAACAAGATCTTGGGAGAGAACGCTTACAGCAAATGCTAGAATGTTGTTGTTGGATTATAAACAACGAAAGGATAAGCTTGATATGGGTTTATAGAAGACATCTCAAAATTTGAGGTAAAATTCTGCCACCGAAAACAATGATTGAATAGGGAACAATGAAGAGATGACAAGAATCCTTGACGAACCACCATGTAGAACCTCCATGAAGAACTCCGGTAATAAAAGAATGATCAAGCGAAATGAAGGATGAAAAGAATAAGGTTGAAGCCTTGCAATGATTTAGATGGAGCTTTGCGGCGATATAATCGAGAAAACTTGGAACTACGGAAAAGAAAGCTGAGCACTTGAAACCAAGAATTTTGATGAACCTCCGGAATAAGGAATTAATTGCTTGGATGAAACAAGAATAAGAATTACATTATGCGTATCCTTCACCAATTAAATTGATGACAAGCAACGGATTTGGCATACTACTTATTCTCGTAGAAAGGATGAAGATAGATATGGTGCAAGCTTGAGAATGACTTGAACGAACCACCGGTAGTATTGGAAAGAACGAATGAATCTGTATGAGAATGAAGGAGGAGAACCCTTGAACGAACCACCGTAAGAATTGAAGATGAACGAAGAAAAGATAAAGAAACACCGGGAAGAATTAGAGAATGAATGAAAATACTAGAGAGAATTT
Organism: Triticum urartu; assembly: GCF_003073215.2. NCBI lineage: Eukaryota > Viridiplantae > Streptophyta > Magnoliopsida > Poales > Poaceae > Triticum > Triticum urartu. Next base: position 171,457,781 of record NC_053026.1, on the reverse strand, counting down.
AGATACAAGTGAACAACGAGATCCCGAGTTGATTAGGGAATACTTGAACGATGCACCGGTAAGATTTGGAGAACGAGAGATGAAAGCTGGAATGAATAATTCTGAGATGATGGGCTCCAGAGAATCAAACTGAAAAGACTCTTGAATTGCTCCGTATGGGTGAAAATAATTCTCACAATCGAAAACAATTATGAGAGGATGGCATCAAGCTTGAAGTACACATCTTTGAGAGAACGGATAGGATATGGAGGAAAAACTTTTCTTCGGTCTTCAAATGTTGAGAATGATGCTGAGAAAAACCACCATGAATTGTTGAGATACTCCGGGATGACAAATATAAAGGTTGAGTCAACAATGAAAAGAATTTGAAAGATCTTGAAGAAAGACATATGACTGATGATAATTCATTCTTACATCAAACTTGGAGAAGAATTTGAGAGTAACTCCGGGAAGATTAGAAGAGTCAGGTAAGATCCTGGGAAAAGAACTGTGGGTTAGGTCCCACTCAAAAGAAACACCGTTGAACGTCTTAAAAGAGAGATTGTGCCAGTTGAATTAAATAGCTTGAATGAGATAACAACCTCGAAATAGGTTGAACGGAATCTTGAATGAAAAGACGAGCCTTCTGAGATATCTTCAGCACTCCGGAACAATTAAATAGTGAAAGGTGAAAGATTAAGAGGTGCAACGACATGGGAAAGCATTTGAAACGAGGAAAAGGGATATGATCAACACCAAAAGCTTGAATTAAAACCACCGGAGAAGAAAGAGAACAAAAATGATGAACTTGTAGAGAATCTTCACGAGAACCATCGGGTAAGAACATTGATGGAAAAGTATGGAGAGACTTCGCATCAATAAGATGGATACTTGATTAAGAAATATGATTCCTTGAAGAAAAAGGGTGGGAGGGCGGGAAAACAAAGGCAACTTGGAGATGGATGAAGCAAACACCGTTGACGAAAACTGAGACTGGATCTTGCAAATGTTGAAATGATCGGATCCACTTGAAGAGAAACACGCCAGTTGAAATGGATTGACATGACAATCTCGATTATCATGAAGGATTGGTATTCACATAGAAATATGAGAACACCACTTGGAAAAGGTATGGAATCAACACTTGACATTGAAGCAACTCGAATACCACAATCAAAACAAAAACAAAGGATTGGCTTGCTGAATAAGCCGAAAACAAACATATGATAGATCCCATATCGTATCATGTGTCTGTTGGAAAGATATCATATGATATACTTGAATTCCCACTTATAAACTCCCGAAACTTTCTGGTTATGCAATCAGGTGTTGGGGATACAGGGGAAGCATAAAATCTCACCCAAACTAACAAATCCTACATCCAGCTGTATCCATCCTTCAACACATAACCAAGAAACCTTCGAAAATCATTTACCTCAACCTTCAAAAAGCATCCGTTATACGAGTTATGGCAATACTCCCGAACTCCCGCCCCAGTACTAGGTGGCATCGAGGTTATCTCACCAACAATTGCATAAAAGAGATTTTCGATGTCGGCGAAACTCAGGTATTCCAGAACTTCAACGATAAAATTGTGACGACAACACCTCGGAGCTCAACTCCCCGGAACACTACCACAACCCCTAAATGTCAGGAGGCACCAAGAACAATGTTCTCGTCACAAAACCGTCGGAACGATGCCAAGATACTCGCGTGATCCTAAAAAAATCATGAAATTTGAGGAGAGAAGAGTCAAAAACTCTACGTCAGGAGGCCTCACCAGAGCGACGAAGGGACTGAGGAGTAAAAAGAATCCTACTCTCCGATATATATAATCCTATAAGACTCAAAACTTTTTTCTAGACTCAACAACGCCAGCGATTCGATCAAGTAGGGGGCTCCTAAGTCGGGGAAGGCTCTGATACCAACTTGTAACACCCACGATGAGGCTATATCTCCCACGTGTCAGAGCATGACTTAGAGGCATAACCGCATAGTAGGCATGTCGCAAGAGGGGTAATCTTTACACATCCCATGTACTGGAAAAGAAAGGGATAAAGAGTTGGCTTACAATCGCCACTTCACACAATACATAAATATAGCATTACATCCACCAGAATACAATCAAGGTCCGACTACGGAACCAAAATAAAGTCAACCCCAAATGCAATCGATCCCCGATCGCCCCAACAGGGCTCCACTACTGATCGTCCGGAAAGGAAACATAGAATCCTCGTCGAACTCCCACTTGAGTTCGGTCGCGTCCCCTGCACTGACATCATCGGCACCTGCATCTGGTTTTGGAAGTAATCTGTGAGTCACGGGGACTCAGCAATCTCACACCCTCGCGATCAAGACTATTTAAGCTTAAGGTAGGAAAAAGAGGGTAGTGAGGTGGAGCTGCAGCAAGCACTAGCATATATGGTGGCTAACTTGCGAAATGAGAGCGAGAAGAGAAGCAAAGCACGGTCGATAAACTATCATGATCAATAAGTGATCCTGAAACTACTTACGTTCAAGCATAACACGAGACCATGTTCTCTTCCCGGACTCCGCCGAAAAGAGACCATCACGGCTACACATGCTATTGATTCATTTTAATTAAGTTAAGTTTCAAGTTCTCTACAACCGGACATTAACAAATTCCCATCTGCCCATAACCGCGGGCACGGCTTTCGAAAGTTCAAAACCCTGCAGGGGTGTCCCAACTTAGCCCATCACAAGCTCACACGATCAACGAAGGATATTCCTTCTCCCAAGACGACCCGATCAGGCTCGGAATCCCGGTTACAAGACATTTCGACAATGGTAAAACAAGACCAGCAAAGCCGCCCGATGTGCTGACAAATCCCGATAGGAGTCGCACGTATCTCGTTCTCAGGGCACACCGGATGAGACATCCTATGAGTAAAACCAAACCTCAAGTTGCCCCGAGGTGGCCCCGTAGTCTACTCGTTTCGGACCAACATCTAGACGAGCACTCACCCGGGGGGGTGTTTAAAATAAAGATGACCCTTGAGTCTGCAGAACCCAAGGGAAGGTGATAGGTTGTTAGTGCAAATGTAAAACCAAGGTTGGGCCTTGTTGGAGGAGTTTTATTCAAAGCGAACTGTCAAGGGGTCCCCATTATAACCCAACCGCGCAAGGAACACAAAATCAAGGAACATAACACCGGTATGACGGAAACTAGGGCGGCAAGAGTGGAACAAAACACCAGGCATAAGGCCGAGCCTTCCAACCTTTACCAAGTATATAGGTGCATTAAAATAAACAAGATATAATAATGATATCCTAACAAATATCATGTTCCAAACAAGGAACCAACTCTATCTTCACCTGCTACTAACAACGCTATAAGAGGGGCTGAGCAAAGCGGTAACATAGCAAAACAACGGTTTGCTAGGAAAAGGTGGGTTAGAGGCTTGACATGGCAATATGGGAGGCATGATATAGCAAGTGGTAGGTATCGCGGCATAGCAATAGAGCGAGCAACTAGCAAGCAAAGATAGAAGTGATTTCGAGGGTATGGTCATCTTGCCTGTAAGTTCTCCGAGTTGACGAAAGCTTGATCCTCGTAAGCGTACTCAACGGGTTCCTCGATCACGAAATCGTCTCCCGGCTCTACCCAAGGCAAGAACACAAGCAAAGGAAACAATAATCAACCACGGTGCAGTGCGCAAGCAACATGATGCAAAACATGGCATGATATGCGAGATGTGATATGCAATGCATATGCGTGCTCCGGAAGGAAAAAGATGAACAAGGCATCAACTTGGCAAACCAAGTGCTCCGCTGGAAAGATGAGATGATTTCGGTCAAAAACGATATAAAGATCACCGGAAACGGATGCACGGTTTGCAAATGGAAAGCAAAACAATAATGGCACAATTCTGCGATTAACAACACGATGCCATCTAAAATGCAACAAGAAACTAAGCTACTGCACTCTAACATAGCAACAAAGCACATGGCAGTGATCTACTCAAGATGCTTGACAAAAGATGAACACTGAGCTATGACTAAATCACACAAGAGCAGGTTCAAACAAGCATGGCAAAAGTGCAAAAGATATAAGCATCACAGACTTGGTGAAAATACTAACATGTTAGGAATTACATCAGGAAGCAATGTTTAGAGCAATATAACAACATGATAAAGGAACAGAACATAGCAAACAAAGGCATGACATGAATCTAATCAAATCATAATAACAAAAGTATCTTACTGACCATAAGTCAAAAAGGATTAAAAGATATGATGGCACCCATGTAAACATAGCAAGTTTCGTTAACAGATTCAGACTTAGCAGAAAACTAGACATGGCATAAACAGAATTATGAAGGCAGTTTGCGAGCTCGATTTACTCACCACGAGGCATTGCATGACAAGCTAAGCATACTACCATCAAGAATACATGATCAAGAAGTTAACCATGGCAAGAACAATCACATAGCATGCATGGATCAACTACAACAACCTTGGCAAAATTGATTAACACGTAAACAATCTACCAGGAACATTTTATAGCAAAAGTAGAGCAAGATTAGTACATTCTAGGATACTCCATAAATGCACACAGGGGCATGGATGGATAGATCATAACCATATGTCCAAATCATCCTTACTGAACATAATCGAAAGAAGCATGGATCTCACTGTAGCAACATGAATAGATGGCATAAAAAATAATAGGGAAATGACTTAGAGAAATTCTATGTCCCTAAAATCAGCAATATCACGAGAACTACTTTGCATGCATGTGCTATTCACCACATTGATCACAAAAAATACATGGCATACACCCCTGTAAAGATGGCATGGCATAGCCCAAAACACATGTAGAGCTCAAAACCATATGGCGAACACAATAAACATGGCAAAAATGACAAATGCCCATAATCTGCTAAGTAACAGGAACTAACATTTTATAGCACTCTTGCATCAACAATTTGGGCAACAAGATGGACTCAAAAAAGCATGGCACAATGGAACAAAATGAAGAGCACATCCTGATGAACATTTTGATATATCATGCATGCAAAATGGAGCAGCGAGCACAAAGTTATGGCATGACGAACAGAGGCATAAAATTGCACAGATCTGGGACTTGGTGAAAAAAACACCCGAGCGTAGAATAGTTATATGACGCATGGGCGAGAGAATGGACGGGACTGCTCACCCATGGGCTTGGCCCAAGTGGCGAGGAGGCAAGGCAGGCCGGCGCTGGGCCGCGGCTTGCAGGACGAACAGTAGCGGGCTGCTGCCCATGCACGCATCTGCGCGCGGGGACGAGCGGGACGGAGAGCGACGGGAGCCCCGGCGACGGCAGACGGCGGTACGGCGGCGCAGGGGCGGAGAATGATGGAGACGGGGCCAGGGTGGCCAGATCGGGGCGGAAGCGTGGCCGGATCTGGTCATCGGCGGGGAGGACGAGGCGCCGTGGCGGTCGCTCGTCGCGGGAGGTCAGCCGGCGGGGAGTCCCAGGCGAGCTTCCGTGCAACCATGGCGGGGCGGTGACGTCGCCGTTCTCTGGCGAGGAGCGACGCCGCGGAGGAAGGCGGCGGCTCGGACGCTAGGGGCGCGCAGACGGGAGGCGCATGGCAGCGGGGAAGCGCAGACGGGCGGCGGCGCGGTCGGGCTCGCGCGGGCCCGTGATGGGCTCGGCGGGCCGCGTGGTGGAGGAGGGTGGTGGCAACACATGGCGGCACACGAGTGGAGGAGGGAGGCGGCGGTGCTTAGGTGGTGGCTCCGGATTGGTTGGGCGACGTGGAGGCGGCGGTGGACATGTCTGGCGCGGCGCGGGCATGTCCGTTGGCGCGGTGGAGGTGAGATCTAGGGTTAGACCGCGAATTTTCGGAGGAGACACATATATATAGGTAAAGGGAGCTAGGAGAGTCCAAATGAGGTGCGGTTTTTGGCCACGTGATCATGATCGAATGGACGAGAAGATGGAGGGGGTTTGGATGGGTTATTGGGCCACTTTGGAGGGGTGTTGGGCTGCAACACACACGAGGCCTTTAGGGTTCCCCGGTTAACCGTTGGAGTATCAAACGGACTCCAAATGGCACGAAACTTGATAGGCGGTCTACCGGTGGTGTACCAAGGCCGCTTGGAAAATCTTGGTCCACTCCGAGAAGGTTTAACACCCGCTCACGAAAAGAGGCAAAAGGGGGCGCCGGAGGACATAGGAGTGTCGGATTGCAAAACGGACAAGGGGGAAAATGCTCGGATGCATGAGACAAACACGTATGCAAATGCGATGCACATGATGACATGATATGAAATGCATGACATGAACAAAATGTAAAACAAAGACAAGAACCCAACCACGAATCTCACAACACCTCTCCGGAAAAGGCAAGAGTCGGAGTTACAAATGTGGAAAGTTGTATCCGGGGGGTTACAACAACGGAGGAGATCGAGTCTTGTGGGGAAAAGTGCACAAACCTCTGCAGAGTGTATAAACTAATCATGGTCAGTCGTGTCGCCCGTTATGGACATCTTGAGTATCTAGTGCTTTAATTACTATGTTGATCTTATCACTTTACATAATTAATTTGTTGGGTTAATGATTATTAATTTGGGATTGAGATGGGGTTACCATTCTCAATGTTTTCAACAATCTTTGTAGTTAAATAAAATATATTCCTTTGTTGTAGGGAAAAAATTAGGTTTTCGCAAAATGATAAACATAGAGCCTCCACCAGCCATATATGCATATAGTTATAACTGTTGCTTGTTCATTGCTCTATAGTGTTATCTTGCCAGCATATTCCATGTGCTGACCTACACAGGCTGCAAGGTATTATGTTGCATAGTTTTCATATGAAGAGTAAGGTGTGCTAGGTCGTTGTCATGCACTCAGCTATGCCGTTGGAGTTGATGGAATCATTTACCTCCAAAGCTTCCGTTGTTATCTTATTTAGATGGCCTTCAACCATATTATTGCAATAAGTACTCTGTTTTGAGACATTCGATGTAATAAGTGTGTGATTGAACTCTGTTATACATCCTTGAGTACTGTGTGTGTCAGCATTACCAATCGAATGATGACTCTTATACACAGAGATTTGACCGTTTGAGGTCGGATCATTACAAGATGGTATGAAAGCACACGCTGACTGTAGGACGCGACCACTAAGATGAACCATAGGACACTCTTTACTCATTTCTGACTCTTCTCCACTTTCCACTCTATAGATGGCGGACCCAAGGAACAAGTTTGCTCAACCAGATGAAGACACACCTTTTGGACGACACCTGAAGGAAGCCACTAGATACCTGAACATCGGAATACCAAGCTTCACGGGGACCTACACCGCCACTCTGCCTGAAGAAGAGCGCTGGACAGTTCGAGTACATGTTCCAGGAAGGACATTCACACCAGTTACTGAGCCCATAGAGTTTTCCTTTGATGCACCAACCTGGAGTCTAGGAAAGAGCATGGCAGCTCACATCGCCATGGGATGCATCGATGAAGTTTACCACAAGGATCTTAAGGACACCATCTACCAGATATGTGGACGCCGAGATGAGCAATGGGAGATGATTTGCACCAGGAGGGACAAGTCCATTGCAGCCTAGATCCAGGAGTTAAACCAACACATTCATCATCAGGAGAACCAGATGTGCGCCAGCATGATAGACCTAAAGAAGGTGATGACCAGGAACATGGAGTGAGAAGAGGAACTCAAGTCTACACGCCATGGACATGAAGAGGAAATTGCAGTACTACTGGAGAAGTATAAAGACCTGAAGAAGAAGCTAGGAGTATTCATGCGCCAGTAGAGGACAAGCATCCCGAAGATTACATCATCATTGATGACACAGACTCCGACCCTTACAGTGATGATGATTATGAAGACGAAGCTGGAGCGGATATCATGGAGTCTTCTTCCGATCAAAATTTCTAGTCGGCCACCAAATTATCAATAGTATTCCCCCATGTATATAGTAGTAGTCCGAGTATTTTGTAATGGTAGCTAGGTCATTTGTATGCCTTTGTTTGAATTGAGTGGTGTGATATGAATGTGTTTGTCTCATGTGCATATGGGTATAGTGATTTTCCTCTTAGACCTCACTCTATTCTAATCTCTCCCCTCTAAATCTAGCAGATGCCTCCGAGACGTGACCCAGGATTTTTCTTTCCACCGGAGCTCACTCAGTTGATCGAACAGCAAAATGCCTTGATGCATCTACTAGTCTAGAACCAAGGCAACAACAACAACAACCCACCGCCACCACGTCCAGTTGACAACTTAGCCCGTTTTCTGAGGTTGAATCCGCCGGTGTTTTCCAGTAGCACCGAGCCGATTGTTGCTGATGACCGGTTCTGCAGGATTGAAAGGCAGTTGACCACCGCAGGTTGTAGAGATGCTGAGAAGGTGCGATGTGCCGCACATCAATTGGATGGACCCGCAGCCTTATGGTGGGAGAATTACACAGCCACCTTTCCCATAGCCAATGTCACATGGGATCAGTTTCAGCAAGCTTTCCGCACAGCCCATGTCTGAACGGGAGCAATGGACATGAAGAAGCGTGAGTTTCGCAACTTACGCCGGGGAAATCATACTGTGGGGCAGTACGTGGATGAGTTTAGTAAGTTAGCTCGCTATGCCCCAGATGATGTGGCCACAGATGCCGTGAAGCAGGAGAAGTTTATGGAAGGGCTGAATGATGAGATGAGTATGTAGTTGATGGTGGAAACACTCACTAACTACCAGGAGTTGGTAGACACGGCCTTTATGATTGAAAGCAAACAACAGCAGATGGAGAGCCATAAACGGAAGTATGGACATGGGCAGTACAATTCTGGAACTCATTAGAATCCTCGCTTTACCCCTAACTCCGGAGGTTACACCCATAACCATGGAGGCCATACTCATAATGGAGGAAGCACATATAACCACAATGGCCCTAAGAATGGGAATGGGAATGGAGGAAGCAACAACCAGAACCATTCCAATCCAGCAACACCCGCTAAGAAGGACCTGAGTCATGTCACATGTTACAAGTGCGGGAAGACTAGACACTATGCCACTGACTGCTTAGAGTTGAAGAATGGCAACAGAAATGGAAACTCTGGGAAGAAGCTCAACCCTTTCACCAGAGGACAAGTGAACCACATTAACGTGGAGGAGGTTGAAGAACAGCCAGACGCAGTTATAGGTAAGTTTTTGATTAAGTCATTTAAATAGTTCTTTTTGATACTGGTGCATCACATTCATACATATAAAGGGGATTTGTGGATAAGTATATGTTGCCCACCAAAGTTCTTAAGACACCTATGTTAGTAAGCTCACCTGGAGCGGAGTATATGGCAAGTAGTGGATGTTTTCAGATGCCATTGACCATAGGTAGACACGTTTTCCCCTCAGACCTGATAATTTTGGAGTCACAAGGATTGGATGTGATACTAGGAATCGATTGGCTATCAATGTATGGAGGAAATATCGATTGTGCTAGTAAGTCAATTCTACTCACCATCCTAGAGGGAAAAAGGATCAAGTATGTGTCTAGGCATGCGCCAAGGAGGACCCAAGTGAATTCTCTCTCGGGAGTTGTTCAAGAAGAAGTGCCTATTGTGAAGGATTACCCGGATGTATTTCCAGAGGAATTACCAGGCATGCCGCCAGATCGAGACATAGAGTTTTTGATAGAGCTTTTGCCAGGCACCGGACCAATATCGAAGAGACCGTATCGGATGCCCGCTAATGATCTGGAGGAAATTAAGAAGCAGATTGAGGAGTTATTAGAGAAAGGTTATATCTAACCAAGTTCATCACTGTGGGGAGCCCCAGTACTCTTAGTTGATAAGAAGGATGGATCTTTAAGAATGGTTGTTGATTATCAGGCTTTGAATGAAGTGACGATCAAGAACAAGTACCCACTACCGATGACCATGATTTGTTTGACCAGTTGCAAGGATCTAAAGTGTTCTACAAGATCGATCTTCGATCCGGATACCACCAGTTGATGATCCGAGAACAGGATATACCTAAGACAACTTTCACCACACGGTACGGGCTATATGAGTACACGGTCATGTCTTTTGGACTGACTAATGCCCCTGTCTATTTTATGAGTATGATGAACAAGGTATTCATGGAGTTTTTGGATATGTTTGTTGTGGTGTTCATTGATGATACTTTTGTGTACTCGAAGAATGAAGAGGAACACAAGGAACATTTGCGCTTAGTTCTCGAGAAGCTCAGGGAACATCAGCTATATGCCAAGTTCAGCAAGTGTGAGTTTTGGTTGAAGGAAGTCGGATTTCTTGGACATGTTATATCAGGAGAAGGTATAGCAGTAGATCCCACCAAGGTTCAGTCTATCACTGAGTGGTTGGCACCCACCTCAGTTGGAGAGATCTGAAGTTTTCTGGGACTCACGGGATACTATTGGAGATTCATTGAGAATTTTTCCAAGATTGCGAAACCCATGACGGAGTTGTTGAAGAAGGACACCGAATTCAAATAGACCGAGGATTGTGAGGCCAGTTTTCAGGAGTTGAAGATACGTTTGGTTATAGCCCCAGTGCTGATTCTTCCAGATATACGCAAGGATTTCCATGTGTATTGCGACGCTTCTCGCTTGGGACATGGAGGTGTACTTATGCAAGATGGAAGAGTTGTTTCATATGCCTCACGACAACTTCGACGTCACGAGTTGAATTATGCTACAAATGATTTGGAGCAAGCAGCCATAGTGCATGCGCTCAAGACCTGCAGACATTTTCTGATTGGAAACAGATGTGATGTGTACACGGATCACAAGAGTTTGAAGTACATTTTCACGCAGAAGGAGTTGAATCTTAGGCAGAGGAGATGGTTGGAGCTCATAAAGGATTATGATATGAAGTTGCATTATCATCCTAGACAGGCCAATGTCGTAGCAGACGCTTTGAGCCGCAAGAGTTATGCCAATACCCTCGTAAGCGGAGGATTAGCGCAGAAGTTAGTAGACGATCTCAAGGAACTTCGTTTGGAGATAGTTCCAAGAGGATTTGTTGTAGCAATGGAAGTTCATTCTATATTATTGGCAAAGATTCGAGAAGCTCAAAAGGTTGATAAGGAAATCACTGAGATAAAGGAGAAGATGAGCAAAGGAAAGGCCAATGGTTTTCGTGAGGATGAGCACGAAACTTTATGGTTTGAGGATCGGGTTTATGTGCCCCATAAAGCGGAGATCAGGAAGTTAATACTTCAGGAAGCTCGTGACTCACCATACTCGATTCACCCCGGAAACACCAAGATGTATTTGGATATGAAGGAACATTTCTGGTGGACAGGTATGAAGAAGGATATGGTAACGCCCTCGATGGAGCTATATCTCCACGTGTTGAAGCACGACTTAGAGGCATAACCGCATTGAAAGCAATGTCGCAAGTGAGGTAATCTTCACAACAACCCATGTAATACATAAGGGAAAGAGATACATAGTTGGCTTACAATCGCCACTTCACACAATACATGAATAAAGCATTTCATCATCCAGATACAATCAAGGTCCAACTACGGAACCAAAATAAAAGAAGACTACCCCAAATGCTACACACAGATCCCCGATCGTCCCGACTGGGCTCCACTACTGATCAACTGGAAACAGAACAACATAGCAAACATAATCTTCATCGAGCTCCTCCTTGAGCTTGGTTGCATCACCTGCACGGTTCAATGGCACCTGCAAGCTGGTTTTGGAAGTAATCTGTGAGTCACGGGGACTCAGCAATCTCACACCCTCGCGATCAAGACTATTTAAGCTTATAGGTAAGGTAAAGGTATGAGGTGGAGCTGCAGCAAGCGACTAGCATTTATGGTGGCTAACATACGCAAATATAAAAAAAGAGCGAGAAGAGAAGGCAAAAGCACGGTTGAACAACTATGATCAAGAAGTGATCCTAGAACAACCTACGTCAAGCATAACTCCAACACTGTGTTCACTTCCCGGACTCCGCCGCGAAGAGACCATCACGGTTACGCACGCGGTTGATGTATTTTAATTAAGGTAAGTTTCAGGTTTTCTACAACCGGACATTAACAAATTCCCATCTGCCCATAACCGCGGGCACGGCTTTCGAAAGTTCAAATCCCTGCAGGAGTGTCCCAACTTAGCCCATCACAAGCTCTCACGGTCAAAGAAGGATATTCCTTCTCCCAAGACAACCCGACCAGACTCGGAATCCCGGTTACAAGACATCTCGACAATGGTAAAACTAAACTAGAAAAGCCGCCCGATGTGCCAACAAATCCCGATAGGAGTCGCACGTATCTCGTTCTCAGGGCACACCGGATAGGTCAAGCTACGAGTAAAACCAACCCTCAAGTTTCCCCGAGGTGGCCCCGCAGGCTGCCGTTTCGGACCAACACTCAGAGGAGCACTGGCCCGGGGGGGTTAAAATAAAGATGACCCTCGGGAGCACGACTCCCAAGGGAAAAGTAGGTGGTGGTGAGGCAAATGGTAAAACCAAGGTTGGGCCTTGCTGGAGGAGTTTTATTCAAAGCAAACTGTCAAGGGGCTCCCATTATAACCCAACCGCGTAAGGAACGCAAAATCAAGGAACATAATACCGGTATGACGGAAACTAGGGCGGCAAGAGTGGAACAAAACACCAGGCATAAGGCCGAGCCTTCCACCCTTTACCAAGTATATAAATGCATTAATTAAATAAGAGATATTGTGATATCCCAACAAATATCCATGTCCTAACAAGGAACAAACTCCAATCTTCACCTGCAACTAGCAACACTATAAGAGGGGCTGAGCAAAGCGGTAACATAGCCAAACAACGGTTTGCTTGGACAAGGTGTGTTAGAGGCTTGGCTTAGCAATATGGGAGGCATGATATAGCAAGTGGTGGGTATCGCAGCATAGGCATAGCAATAGAGCGAGCAACTAGCAAGCAAAGATAGAGGTGATTTCGAGGGTATGGTCATCTTGCCTGAGATCCCACAAGGAAGAAGAACGAGTCCATGAAGAAGACAAACGGACGTAGTCGAACGGATTCTCACTACTCCGGAACGAAACCGAAGCTAACGCGAGAAGCAAACCGGAAAGAAGCGAACAACATAGTAAACAACCATCATGTAATCATGGCATGATGCACAATCAAGTATGATGCATGTCCGGTTTAAAGAAGCATGACATGGAAAAAGTGCAACAAATAACACTACAAATTAAGTGGAGATCAATATGCAACAGAGTTGCATATTGAAGAAAACACCACATGACTTATTTAGTTCTCTCTCGGTTAGGTACTCAACAATATTAAATGTTGGTTCACATGGCAAGAGGTGAAGCATAACAAAACCATACCATTTAAACAATTTAAATGGGCCCGGATATAACAAACAATGAATCCGGTAAATCCCCATATGCATTTAGCAATTTAAAGCAAACAACAATTTTAAACATTTTAATTGTTGTTATCATGATGCGGATGACATGTGCAAGTTATGCAATTTTTATTTATTAAAAGTTGACAAGAGCATGATATGAAGCATTTGTCATCATGGCGGAAACGAAAGGGGTGCCACGACAATGACAACACAAATGGCGCCCTGGCAACATTCCAGTTCTGATAGCTCACAGATATACCGGTGCAAAAAGGAAAAGTGACGGGGGCGTGACATGCGATAGAAGGTGGGGTGATCCCGGTAACCGGGTTCCCCACGTGATGGTGGCAAGGAAACGAGGAACGTGCAAGGATCAATTCGGGCATGGCGCAAACAAGGGCGTCTCATACATCACACAACATGCATTTGTTCCACGGGTCATCATCTCGGCGGTTATACCTTCGAAGCGTGCATTCGGGGGCGGAACGCATTCGTCGAAGGAAGTAGTGGTACACAGGTCGTAGTGGAAGTAATGGTTCACGTTTCGTAGATGTTCGGGGTCACGACGAGGAACTTGACATCCACAGGGTCTTCGAGGGTCGAAGGTAGTTGTCCTATGCATCGGGCGTCAAGGTACTTGTCGTTCTTAGCGAATCCGATGACGGCGGTAGTTGTACACACGTTGTCGGGGAACTTGTCAGTCGGGTCTTGGCGACGGTAGTTGTGCACGGATCATAGACGTTCTCGGGTCATCGTTAGAGGAGCTTGGCGGATTTGAATCCCTTCGAGGTTGTCGTGGTACTTGGGGTCTTCGGACTTGGGGTACTTGGTGATCGACGGACGTCGTGGTACTTGGGGGTAGTAGTACTTGACGCATTGTCATGGTACTTGGCAAAATTCTTCGAGAAGATACTTGACAGTCCGGGTATGGTTCTTCACGTATCGTTCTTGCCGATCCAAAACCATGCGAGACAAAAGGGCCCCGGGTGGGCAGCAGCAAGGTAGGGCGGTGCGCGAGCAGCGGCAGAAGATGCCGGAAAAACCAACACAGGTCTGGGCATGGGCCGAAGCAGAAGAGGCCACGATGGTTATGCTCGGAGTAGGGGCATCTCGATGCCGGCAGCTCGATGCAGAGTAGGCGAAGCAGGGTCACTGCTGCCGAGCAGCTGCATGGAGGTGGGGAAGCAGGAGCAAGGCGGCTTGTCGGCGTGAGGTAAGGCAGCGACGTTGGCGAGGAGGACTCCCAGCGGCGGAGCTCCATGGGAGGCGCGGTCATGCGTTGCTGCTGGAGCTTCTCATGCAGAGGGGAAGCCGGCAGTGTCTAGGCACCGGGGAACCACAGCGAGGAGGAGAAGGGAGCAGGGGCGTGCGACTGGGCAAGGTAGGTGGTGGCGGCTTGCTCCGGCGCGGGGAAGGTAAGGAAGAAGGGTGCGGCGCTCGAGCACTACGATCGCGCGACGATGGCAGCAACGCCATTACCGGCGACGTCCCATGGCACAATGCAGGGGAGGCTGAGTAGAGGAACAGAGTGGCTGGCCGCTCGAGGTTAAGCTCACGCGCGAGGGGAGAGGGTGAGGGCTCGGGGTTGCCTCTCTCTCCTCTGGTGGTGCACAGGAAGGAGGAAGGAAACGAGAGGGAGGTGGCGGCGCTACGGGAGGGAGAGGGAGCCGAGTGAGGAAGAGATGGATTGGGCAAGGGGTGCTAGGGTGCGGCTTAGGGTTAGAGGGTTAGGTGGGCTTGGGGCCGGCCCAGTAGAGAGGAGGGGGTTAGCTGGGCCTTAAGGCAAAAGGGCAGGCCTGAGAGACTGGGCTCTTCTCTCCCTCTATTTGCTCTATTCAAAACAACAGAAAAAGAGGAAGAAAAGGGAAGAAAAGAAAAGGTAGAGAAAGAGTTTGGGTACGGGAATAAATTTCCCGGACTCGCAAAAATGCGCATGTTCCAAGAAAAATGGAGTGGGCATTTTTGAAAGTTTAAATTATAATTCATTTGATTTTAATTCAAATGGGTTTGAACTGGGACTTGGTAAAAGGAAGGTCCAAAAATGTTCAGATTTTCGGAGGAGCCCCGGTAAAAGGGAATAGAAATATTGGGCAAGGTTTGGAGATCAACTCGAAGCAGAAAAGGCATGGGGTTATTTTGCAAGTGTGTTAAGGTGAATTCCAAAATAGTGGAATATAATTTTTATAGCTCCCTAAAGTATTGGGAGAGTATGTTATAAAGAGCGATGACCATGTGAGTCCCCTCGGTTTAAATGGATTGAAGATCCATACGGTTTATTTGGTCGAGTTTGGAAAAGAAATAACATGATGGCATGATGACATGATGCAATGCACATGATGCAATGATGAATGCAAAGAACCAAACAAATCACATGACGAAACCCGAAACCCTGGAAGGCACCTGAAGCTCCGGTCTTGGGGCGTCACAGATATTGCCGAGTATGTAGTAGTATGCGATGTATGTCAGAGAGTGAAGGCAGAACATCAGAAGCCAGCCGGATTATTACAGCCTATGCCGATACCCGATTGGAAGTGGGATAAACTTGGCATGGATTTCATCACCGGATTACCTAGGACCCGGTCGGGATATGACTCAATCTGGGTAGTAGTTGATCGCTTGACCAAAGTGGCTCACTTTATCCCCGTGAAAACCACATATACAAGCGCGAAGTTGGCCAAGATATATATGACCAGGGTCGTATGTCTACATGGAGTTCTGAGGACTATCGTATCAGATGGAGGGACACAATTTACCTTGAAGTTGTGGAATCAGTTGCACCAGACTTCGGGTACTAGGCTAGAGTTGAGTATAGCCTTTCATCCGCAGACATATGGACGGACCGAGAGAGTCAATCAGATTCTGGAGGACATGCTGAGAGCTTGTGTGCTAGATTTGAAGGGGCTGCATGCATCGCTTTATTGCGATAGCCATGACTTCAATTATCAAGAGTTCGGAATGGGCAAGTACGCTGACCTTGCTAACCAACCTCTTTACGTCCGCACTGTCTTCTTGCTTGCGGCTCCAGGGGCACCTATTGAAGCGTTGCTTCAAAGGAGCATTGGAGAATTCGGGAAGTCCACGTCGAACTAGGTCCGGAAGGGGAACGTCCTCAATATAAAACCATTCTGAAGTCCATTCTTTGGATTCCTTCTTGGGAGTTCCGATGAAGTAACCTAATCTGGCCATGGGCCATACTACGGCGCCGCCCACTTCAAATGTGGAACCCCCTTGGGAACGAGGGATGAGGCAAAAGAACTTTCCCCACAGTTTGAAATGAGCCTCGTAGCCGAAGAACAGTTCACAAAGAGCGATAAAACCCGAAATGTGCAGGATAGAACCTTGTGTGAGGTTGTGCAGCTGGACCCGTAGAATTCCAATAGACCTCTGAGGAACAGGTGGATTGGGAATCCTAAGCCCCTCAGAAGAAATGAGACGAAGCACATCCTCTCCTCCTTGTTGGGGTTGGGGAAATTTTCTGCTAGCACGCCATTGCCAATCGTGGCCAATCCTGCCCGCACGGAGACTAGATCTGCGGGAGGGAGATATCCCTCCATCTGAAGTCGATTCAGCTGGAGGTGAGACACGGAGCAGGTTCGCCAATCACTCGCTTGAGGGACATGAGGGCGCGAAGAAGAGCTAGGAGCGTTGGCCTTGTTTTGAAGTTTTTCATGGTTGGCTTTGATGATCTTTGCGCGATGTGGATGGCATTCGGGGATCTAACCTACTTATATAGATGCCTCCCTTGCGTGTAAGGGGCTTATTTGTAAAATATTATTATGGGCCGTTCGCATTCGCCCAGTGCGTGGAAATCGAGGCAACGACAGGAAGGAATCATAAAGGCAGAACATGGAGGTCAAAACCAGACTGTCGTCAATCCGGAGTATGATGAAGAACCCGCCTTGCAATGCCAAAGACATAAGCCGGAAACTACATCATCATTGAAGGCAAGTTCGGGGGCTACTAAGGGAGTGCTGGATTAGGGGGTCGTGTTGGGGATATTACTACTGGACGTGAACCGGCCAGGAGTAGCCGGATTAACTCCAAGAAGATCATAAGCCCATGAAGATGTAAGGATGGTGGCGCTTTACGAAGGCCCAAGGCCCAAAGGCGAGTTAAGGCCTATAGATGTAAACCGACTTTCTCATGTAACTTGCATTGTAAGATAGGAAGGGTAAGAGACCGAACCGGACACGTTTATGATCCGTCCTCGGGACTCTGTAAACCGGCGGGCGTCAACCTGTGTATATAAAGGGACGACCCGGCAGCGCTTTAGGGACAACAGACAACAACTCGAGAGCCAGGCAAAGTGGATTCGCCACTTGGTCATCGAAACCCCAACAATACCAAACACAACTAGACGTAGGCTTTTACCTTCATCGAAGGGGCCGAAATAGTATAAAAACCCTCGTGTCCCTTGTCTAGTTTAACCCCTTTAAGCTAACCTGTAGCGATGGCTCCACGACTAAGTCCTTTCACGAGGACATCTGCCGTGACAAACCCACGACAGTTGGCGCCCACCGTGGGGCTGTCGCACAATGGTTTTGAGTTCTTAAAGGGCAGCTTCGAAGGACTCAAGGGATACGCTGTGGGCCGGATGACGAAGAGTCATCGCGGCAAGCTCTACATCGACGATGCAGGATGGGATCCCGAGGCCGGTTCAGTTGAATACGAGTACTGGGTCCCCTTTGGCGGAATTCATGTCTTCATCAGCAAGATCGGCGAACCGGGCCCTGAGCCGGACACCTGCACCGACGTCATCGAGACGGCTTAGCGTGCAAGCCTTACCCCGGTTCATCCCACACCAAGGCACGTTTTCATAGGTGTCATCCATGGAGCGGAATATGAGGATGGACCTACATCTGATGGGGAAGCCGTTGTCCGTTCTGATGAGGAGTCTTCAACCGGACAAACCGAGTCGCTATATCAGCTGCAGGATGGCCGAATTAGTGGGAGTTCCGATGGCAACAATATTCCGCCCCCCCCCCTCGATCTGCCAAGCCGGGTCATGGTGTTCATGGCCGGTACACAACCAGTGCAGCACTCTTCTACCGCCGCGGCGATGTTCTCTGGTTCAGCAACAACAACGCTAGCAGTAGCAGGGGCCTCCACTACAAAAAAATACACTTTTGTGATGATACATGTTTGTCACAGTAGGTCATGTTTTTTGTCATGCATGTACATCCATGACGATTTTATGACAGAATCAAGATACACCATTGCATCCCATCGTCAGTTCGAGCCCGTTAACAGCCCGCTATATATTTGGGCTCAATATCGGCCCGGTGAGATTTCAGCCTGTTAACGGCCCATTTAATGGATGGGCCAATTTTCAGGATGTACATCTTTCGGCCTTTTAGCGACCCATTTAAATGTTGGGCTAATTTCCGGCCTGGTGTGTCGTTCAGCCTGTTGATGACCCATAAATCTGATGGTCCATTTGTAGTCGGACCTGAGTTTCGGCCTTTTAGCGGCCCATTTAAGTGTTGGGCCAATTTCTGGCCCGGTGTCACTTTCAGCCTGTTGACGACCCATTAATCTGTTGGCCATTTGTAGTCGGACCTGAGTTTTGGCCTTTTAGCGACCCATTTAAGTGTTGGGCCAATTCCCGGCCCTGTGTGCCTTTCGGCCTATTAACGGACCATAAATGAGTTGGGCCATTTGTAGTCGGACCTTAGTTTTGGCCTTTTAACGGCCCATGCCCTTCATGGTCCAATACCAGCCCGGTTTCTCTTTCGGCCTGCTAAAGGCCCACAACACAGTTGGGCCATTTACAATACGACTTGCCTTTCGGCCTCTTAGCGGCCCATGCTCTTCATGGTCCAGTACAAGCCCGTTGTCTCTTTCGGCCTGCTAAAGGCCTACAGTATAGTTGGGCCATATGTAGCCCAAACTTAGTAACGGCCTGTTAACAACCCGTGAAATAAATTGGGGCCACCTGTTGCCCGCTTCGATGTCAGCCTGTTAACGACCCGGGAGGTAAGAGGGCCGACCATTAACTTTCGGCCTAGTAACGTCCCATTAACTTAATGGGCCCACTAAAGTTCGTTCATGTCTTTAGGCCAAATTAGATAATTTGAGCCCATTACGACGAGCAATTATGCATAGGACCAAAACCGATCAAGCAAAGGTACGGCATACAGGGAATAACGTTGCACATCCAACATATATTATAGGAAATTACATCCACTAGGCAATTACAAGATTGATGCTAGTGCAAATAAATGAGCAGAACCTAACCATCTACAACACAATCTGCCACCTTAGCACAGATGACGCCCATAAGCATGTGGGCAAGTCTTGCTGCTTTGCTACACTGTCTCTGAAAACAATGATCAGTTGTTGTGTCGCACGACTCTGCACCTCTGATTCATCCACCATTTCCATCATTGCTTCAGCCATTAATTGGTTCACAAACACACATTTATTCCGTTGCATTCGAGACAGAGGATACTGAACAGATTCAGATGGCAATTTTGGCAGGCTTGTATTATTGATAGTGGAGAGTGTCTCGACCACTGCATCATAACATAAATTAGGACGGGAACCAAACAAATTAATCATGAGTTATTGCCATATTACCTGGCCTAGATTTACTAGAAAGAAACAATGGGGTTTCCTTCCTGTTTTCAAAGTTTGTCTTCTTATCTTCAGCAGCTTGCACAAAATTAACACACTAGCACTGCTATCATTGGCCAAGTCAGATAATAGGAAAGCAACATTGATACAACGAACGTTTGGGCAACTAGGCTACACCAAATTAACACAATATGACACAACTATCATCAGCCAGGTAAGGTAATACAAAAGCAACATTGACACAATGAATGAATGGGCAACCAGAGAAGCACTACAATTCAGTAATGTGCGTGATATGAGATAGTACATTCATGCAGCTCAGTATGCAAAACTACCAGGCAGTTTTCCTAACAAAAGTCAACATTGGCGCCTTTAACATTTTGCTACAACTAATTTTAGATCAGATAAAGGTTAGATTCACGCCGATTAACAAAATACATGCTGATGTAAAAATATAGTGATATACAATAGGTACTTACATCAGCATTGGAGCACAGAGAATTCCCGCAAGATATTTTCCTCGAATACGATCCCAATGGAGGAAGTCTTGTATCGTTTAACCTTATTTTCTAAAAGAGAGATGGGTAAGAAACATGTAGAAAATATGATCAGAATGCTATAAAATTTCGTGATGCGAGGATACGCACACGCTTCTTAGAATGGAGTTGACATTCTTTTGCTGGACTGGAGCGGACTAGTTCTTTGGCCACTGGAATCTTCTTATTATCAGTGGGAGTTGGGTTTCTCTGTGCTGGATTAGTATCTATGAAAAATGGAGTTGGTTTATTATCTCCTGGCGTTTGGACCTTTTGCAGAGACCTGGTTTGTAGCCCTTCAAATTCTAACATAGCCGTCTTCCCCTTGCATGCCTTATATAGAAGAATGGTGATTCAGTTATAAAACATGCTACAACAGAGATGGAATAGGTACTGAAGAATAGAAAGGCATGATATATTGACATGTATTCCCTCCATCCGGAAATAAATGGATGGGTCTAGTCGTATTTCAGTTCTAGATACATCCAGTTTTATCCATTTCTGCGACATTTAATCCGGATGGAGGGAGTATGATGTAAGAGCTAGGGATACGACAGGACAACACAGTAAAAAAACACTGAAAACCCCACTGCAGAACCAAAGTATTCAAACCCACTGATATGAGATAGTACACTCATGCAGCTCAGGATGCAAAACTACCAGGCAGTCTTCTTTACAAAAATCAACATTGTGGCCTTTAATCATACATTTTCTACAACTAAATTTAGATCAGATAAACATTGGATTCACGCCAATTAACAAAATACATGCTGATGTAAAAATATAGTGATATACAACAGGTACTTACATCTACATTGGAGCACAGAGAATTCCTGCAAGAATCTTTCCTCATAAACGATACCATTGCAGAAATTCTTCTATCTATTAAGCTTATTTTCTAAAAGAGAGATGGGTAAGAAACATGTAGAAAATATGATCAGCATGCTATAAAATTTCATGATGCAAGGATACGCACACGCTTCTTAGAATTGAGTTGACATATTTTTGCTGGACTGGAGCGGACTAGTTCTTTGGCCACTGGAATATGCTTATTATCAGTAGGAGTTGGGTTTCTCTGTGCTAGAGCAGTATCTATAAAAACTGGAGTTGGTTTAATATCTCCTGGCATTTGGATCTTTTGTAAAGGCCTTGTTTGTAACCCTTCAGATTCTAACATAGTCATCTTCCCCTTGCATGCCTTGTATAGAAGAATGGTGCTTTAATTATAAAACATGCGACAGCAGAGAGATGGAATAGGTACTGAAGAATAGAAAGGCATGACATATTGACATGTATGCCCTCCATCCGGAAAAAATGGATGGGTCTAGGCGTATTTCAGTTCTAGATACATCCTTTTTTATCCATTTCGGCAACATGTAATCCGGACGGAGGGAGTATGGTGTAAGAGCTAGGGATACGACAGGACAACACAGCAAAAAAACACTATTTGAATGTAAAACTGTATGCTAGCGGAATACGTATAGAAATAACTAAGGCAACATACACGTGTATGATTGGGAAAATAAGATGGCATTGCAACATAGCACTAGAACAACACTTCAATGTAAAAAAACATGGTATGGTAGACAGATGAAGTACATACTGATGAATAACAATGCATAAGATATTCAGAACCATGATGTCCAAATTAAGTAGATGGCATTGCGATAGAGTAGAATGACAGTACTTGAATTTGAAAACATGTTATCATGAATGGAATAGGTACTAAAAAACAGGAAGGCATGACATATTTACATGCATGATCAGCATGCTAAGCACATGGCATTGCAACAGAGTAGATACACTCCAGGACATTATATGCATGTTGTACCCATATCACAGGCCAAGTTGGAGCAAGGACCTTGTGGGGTGAAGAGGATTCATCATCTTTCTGCAAGTATTCTGAAGAACTGCCTTTACATGTTCCATCATATTAGGTATCATTGACATCAAGTCTATTAGCCTTTACATTGATCCATGAGGTTCTTGTGGATATATCAGTGTGTACAATTATATCTGACATGCATGGAAGACAACTAGTAGTTAGATTTATGTAATGAGTGCCTGTAGGAGACGACACAAATAGTAGGACTGGGGTTAACTAGCAGCAACAGGTCTCATAAACTAAAGGGAGAACACAGATGAAAGCTACATAATATGTATCGTTTGTACTCGAGATTAACTAGATGGCACACAAAAGTATTAAAGAACAACATAGCACTACTAGGAAAAAGCCTAGTAGTAGCGCGGGTTAAAAGCTAGTAGTAGCGCGGGTGCCTGCGCTACTACTATGGCACTATAGCTAACTAGTAGTAGTAGTGCGGTGCATCCGGCGCTACTAGTATGTGTGTTAGTAGTAGCGCGTGTCTGTGACCCGCGCTACTACTATTAATTTGAAAACCCCCCAAAAAAATCTCGACCCCATGACGCGCGCACGTTGGCCGGGAGCAGGGAGATCTCGGCCATGACACGTGCCTCGTGGAAGATGTCGAGGGCGGCCATGGAGGCCAGCCCGGCATGGGCCAGGAGCTGGAGGACGTGCATCTTGGCATCATGCGTGGGGAGAAACACCTCATGGCGGCCGTCGCCGTTGAGGTCGGCGACGAGCGGCGACAGGAGGCGGTCCACGTCTCCTGGAACGAGAAGTCGCCCTCGTGCTACCGGAGGAGGAGGGGGATGGGTCAGATGGCGTTCCAGATCGAATCGGAGAGGGGGGAGGAGGAGGGCTGACCTGGAGCAAGAAGGAGACGATGAAGGCGGCGAGGAGGAGGATGTCGTGGTTGCGCTTCCGCATCTTGGCGGCGGCAAGGAGCTCCGGCGATCGCCCACCGAAGGGATCTCGGAGAGGGAAGGGGCGAAGAAAGCAGAGTGTACCAACGGCGGCCACCGCTGGAGTATGAGGGAGAGACGAGGAAAGTGAGAGAGGGGGAAAGTGAGGGAGAGAGGAGGGATTCGGCTGAGGATACGGGGATTTCACCTACCTCGTACTTAGTAGTAGCGACGGGTGTAAAACCACACTACTACTATCAACTTAGTAGTAGCGTGGGTTTGAACCCCTCGCTACTACTATGGCATGTCCCAGGAGGGCATGGTAAAGACCGCTTAGTAGTAGCGAGGGTTAAAAACCCACGCTACTAGTATCAACTTAGTAGTAGCGAGGGTTAAAAACCCGCGCTACTAGTAAGTAGCAGTAGCGAGGGTTATAAACCCTTGCTACTAGTAAGCGTCTGCCTATAAGCTTTTCCCTAGTAGTGTAGGTAATACTAGAAGTGGTATAATACTATAATCACCAGCCTGTGGGATAGCAATGGCTGATGGATGAGAACTATGGAACAGCGTTACCTAAAGAACAAGTATCTTAGCTGAACTATGGAACAATGTTAACTCCTGAACAAGACCCGTAAGAGATCAGCATGAATATATAATGAAATGTGATGATCTATTTTCCATGCTTAGATGAATAACAACGCCATAAATGTTGCACACAACTAAGATGAGGGTACAACCTATTTGGCTGCCATCCATAGGAGTGAGCATCATGTGCTGACTTGTCGATGGCCCTACAGTTGTTGTGGCTGTCCATGTCGGCCACGCGCATTCGATGCAGGGAACTGTTGAGTGGGGACTATAGCTCCCTTCTGGTGTATGCTTCCCTTGTTGGAGCAGCTGCGGTGAGTCGGAAGACGGTGTGTCTGAAGATGCAGATAACGCATAATGTTAAGAATGACATATCTCTTTGATCTGAAGAAATACACTAAGAGATCAACATCAAGGTACGAAAGTGGTCACACGTCTGTTGACTGGAGACTAAATTGGGGTCACACGATTTTATTTTATTTTGGTACTGTCCGATCTACGCCCGATGGCTGGCCGTCTTGTGCCTCCCGGCTGACACTGTTCGGAATCTTCCCCGAAGAGCCAGCGACCAACGGCAGAGCAGCCTGCCTCCGCCGTCCGTGGCCCTGGCCAAAACCCCGCTCCCCGCCCCACCGCACTACCGTGGTTGTGCCGCCCCCGGGCCAATCCACAAAGACTCCCCGTCATCCAGATCCGGCGGCGGCAGTACCTTCAACCCACGCAACTCTAAAGGATAGCCATCTCAGCGCTGCTTCCACGGTGAACTTGCGGCCCCGCACCCTTACGTTAGACACCAGCCAACCAGCAGCCTAGGAGCTCCGCCGCCTCGAGGGGTGCTGCTTCCCATTGGGAATCGATTGGCCCAGAATAAAAATTCAGAGAACTGACGCCTAAATAAAGTGATTTGAGATGAGGGTGCGACCTATCTGGCGGCATGGTGAAGTAGGCAGGTCCAGCTGCCGAGTCGGTGAGGCCGACGCGGTTGCGGTGGCGACCGGCGGCAGGGAAAGAGCAATGTCGCGATGGTCAACGGCTACGCGGAAGCAGCGCCAGGACTCTGGACGGATCCGAAGTAGGAGCCGCTTCGGCGCCGTGAACAACGACGGGGCTGAATCGGCTCCGGTACGGTTCACGTGGCCGTCGTCAAGGCAGCACCAGCAGCACGGATTACGAGGCACATGACCCAGTGCACGACGGCAAATGGACAGCGCCTCCGGCATTAGGGAGGAGGGAGGCTGTGAAATTGGTGCAGTGGGGGCGCCATGGAGGTGGGGCTGAGGTTTCGTGGCTCGGGAGAAGCGAGCTTCCCGGGGAGAAGGTGATTTGACGCCCACGAGGTATGAATGGGGGCGGGCCAGGCGGGGGGGGGGGGGGGGGGGGGGGGGGGGGGGGGGGGGGGGGGGAATTGGGAGGGGAGTGGAACCATGTCTTACGGACGCATTTGTCTGAAATTTGAGGGGAAGTTACAGTTCTACCCTTGCCTATAGGCTTCTCGGCTTGGGTCTGTGTATCGAGGGTCGGGGATAGTAGAGGAACTTTGCTTCTCCCCAAATAGTGGGCGGGAGCGATTTCGGGCGAGGAGGGCGTGTTTTGAACTATAGTGGGCGCGAGCGATTTTGGGCGAGGAGAGCGTGTTTTGAAATAGTGGGCACGAGCTATTTCGGGCGAGGAGAGCGTGTTTTGCCGACCATGGTTTATGAATTATTCGGCACATGTCATTTCGGCCGAGGAGAAGGCGCGCTTGGATGAAGTTACGAACCTACCCTCGATGTACAACGGGCCAATTGATGCGTGCCCCACATAGGACGGTAATTTCGCGTCTCCCATTTATTTGCTCGGGCGAATTCCACCGAGCAGAGAGGATGTTTAGCGGTTCGTTCAAATTTTGGGAGAACGAGCATCCATGTATACCTTACCAAGTCGATTCGGATCAAATTTTGAAATATTAGCTTGCCACTTCTTTTTTAGATGGAGAGATGATGCTCGGGAGTGATGTGTTTTTACATGCTCGTTGCTAGCGATTTACTATATGACAAATAGTTGACCCACTGAAAAACGCAAATCAAACCCAAAATGAAATATCTAGATTCAATGAAATAGCTCGTTCAGTAGGTCAAAATAGTGAACTAAATCCAAAATTGAACACCTCAATCGAGTAGCATGTTGTACTATTTATAGTACTCCATGAACATGTTGAAAGTCAAATTAATGAACTTGTTTGATATACTCATATATCCGTTCATGTGTGGATTGCAGACAACATGTTCTCCAATTTAAATATTTGAATGTAAGTTTATATTGAAACATGGTTTATATCAGTCTTTGATGCATAAAACGCGACCTCCCCCTCTCCCAGACTCCTGTTCTCTCTCTCTCTCTCGCCGACAATCTTCAATTCTGTCGCACGCATCCGACACAAAAACCTTGTTGGTCCCTCTCCCTTTCTCTCCATCTCTCTCTCTCTCTTTGTGTGTGTGTGGGGGGGGGTCTTTCTAGTTCGCATGCATATATACACCATCTATAGGTCTCTCTCGCACACTATGTATGATACTCTAGCTAGTCCAAGCTAGATATCTTGGGTGCACTCATCATACGCACACAGATTCCATGGCTCTTTGCCTATAACTCTCTCACGCACCACTATGTCGTCTCGGAGCTCTCCCCCCCTCTCTCGAACTCTCCATCCACCTGGGTCGCACATACACATGCATATCTCACTCGCACTCGATAGGCCCATCTAAAACTCTATCTATCCCCCTCGTTCTCTCTCCATCTCACACGCGCACACACACAATCTCATGCCCAGCTAACCAAGTATGATGGTATCTCACTCAATTGTAGGCACACGCAGTCCTCCCTATATGTATATGACTAGCTAATCTTAGTCTCCATCACAAACATGTGCATGGTCTATCTCGGTTTCTCTCGGGGCATCTTTCTATCACGCACGCAGTCCCTCGATCTCCCACCCATATAGTCCCCTTACGATCTCGACGGGATCTCTCTATCACAAACACACCCTCTCTCCCTCCTCATGCGTCCATGCCATCCATGTGTCCCGCTCGACCTTTGTTCCTTGTTGGCCAGACCTCTATTGGACATGTGCTACAGGGGTGTCTCTCTCCGTTGCAAACAATCACACACTAGCTATCTTCATGTATATCCTCGCCTCGCTTTTCCATCTCAGAGATGCATGCGTGATATGTTCGCATAAGAAACGAAAAAACACACACTCTCTCTAATTTATCGTTTGTTGTCACTTTCTCTTTCACACACATACTATTTTTGCACACTTACTCATTCTCCTTCACACGCACTTGATCTGTCTCGAGTGAGGCACTCTCCTCGGTCCATAGCATATAGATTTATTGAAAAGTCAAACATCACAAAGTTTGACCATGTACATGGAGAAAAAAATTACATGTGGATGTAGGTTTTTATGATGTATCTTTGGTATTGTAGATATAAATAACATTTGCGTAAACCTGATCAAAGTTTCCAAAGTTTGACTTCTAAAAAATTTACATGCACTGCATTATCAAGCAGATGGAATATCTCTTTCCCCCTCTCAGCTATCTGACGCACCACTCAACCTTATCGGGGCTCCTCAATCTCTATCAAACTTTATTGGTCAGTTGTTCATGACCTGACCCTCATGCCTTGATGGCCGGTACTGCCTGGTGTGGACGTGAGATGTAAAATATTTCTGCCTGGCCAGGCTTGTGTGGTGCTGAAGCGTTTGGTTCATGCCTGGGCCAAGCAAAGCATCAACGTCCCATCAATCAATCCATGCATCAATTTTTAATGCTAATATCCATCCATGTTGCTGTTAGCCTCGTGGCCACACGACCAGGCACGGCCAGGCGTTTGAAATCGGTCGCCTGGGCCAGGCTACTTGCAGTGTCTGGAGTTCAGCCAGGCTAATTAAAGTGCAAGGGAACCTAGGGCAGGCGGGCTTTCTTTTTCACAGGGTAGCAACCAAACAAGTGTGCATGAAATCCAGCCACAACCCCAAGCCAGGCAAAAGATGCTCATGACGCAAGCCAAACTGGCCTTATATCTCCCTGGTTCACACATACACATGTCTCGCTCGTGCTATACATATAGACCCATCCAACACTCTCTGCCCTTGTTCTCTCTCCATGTGACGCGCACCCCCCTAAGTACCATAATCCCTCACTCCATCATAGGCGCAAGCACTCCCCCCTCCTAAGTATGATTATCTCTTACTAACCATCAGGAACACACGTATTGTCTCCTTCCATCCATACGTCTATCTCGATATCTCTCGGGGCATCTTCTATCGTGCACACACCTTGTCACTCGATCTCCCACCCATGTAGTCCCATCACGATCCCCAGGGGATCTCTCTATGACAAACATACACTCTCTCCTCCCCATGTATGCGTTTTCTCCGTACGTCTCTCTCGACCTCTCTCCCTTGTTTGTCAGACCCCTCTTGGCCGCGTGCTAGGGGTCTTGCTCTCTCGGTTCCAAACAACCACACACTATCTCCTCACCTTGCCTCCGTTGTCGAAGATGCATGTATGATATGTTTGCATAAGACACGCATGCTTTTTCTCTACTTTTATCGTGTGTTGTCCATGTCTCTTTCACACACGCACACACAATTTTTTCACTCTCTCTCTCTCTCTAGTTAGGGACTCTGTCACGTCCATAAGCATATGGATGTTTTGAAAAGTCAAACCTTAGAAAAGTTTGACCAGGTATATGTGGAGAAAAAAATTTACATCTAGAACGATCATTAGATTCATCACAACATGTACTTACTTCATACTATCATTTATCTTTGGTATTGTAGATATAAGTAATTTCTTTATAAACTTGGTCAAAGTTTCAAAATTTTGACTTAAAAAAATGTTGGAACTACATTATCGAACGGAGGGAGTAGCTCTTTCTCTCTCTCTCTCTGATATCTCTCACGGGCGTCCCCTCTCACTCGAACTCTCTATACCGATGGATTATACGCTCACTGTGTCAGCGTATAGCTCCGTATATTGTTTAGTTGACCGGTCAACCAATCCACATGCTGCCTTGTCAGCTCGTGTTCTGTATCTTCGTGTGCTGGCCCATGTGGCAGTGGGTGAAAATAAGTAAACCAGAGGCCCATCTGACACGCGGTGAAGTAAACAAAGTTGAAACCACTCGGGATAGCACCCCGCACGCTAGTAAATTGAGGGCGCATTGAGGACAAACTTCTTGCGCGCGAAGGACGCACTCGCGCACAATTCACCACTGTGCGGCGGCATGCACAGAAGGACGCACTCGCGCACACCCAGCAGAAAACACACACCAGCACACGTGTACACTAGCGTCGCTGCTGGTTGAGATGGACGGCGAGGCAGCCAACAAGCGGAGGCGGCTCGAGCCAGAACCGCATCCGGCGAGCCTGGACTTCATCAGCAGCCTCCCCGATGACATGCTACTCGTCATCATCGGCCTCCTCCCCACAAAATCTGCCGTGCAGACCGCCCTGCTCTCCCGGCGGTGGCGCCCCCTCTGGCGCTGCGTCCCCCTCAACCTCACCGTCGATAGCTGCCTCTGCGACGGGGATTGCAAACGCATGGCCGCAGTCTCCAAGATCCTTTCATCGCACCCTGGGCCAGCCAGACGCCTTGACATCCATATGTTCAGTACCAACTGCAAGGTCCAACCCAAGTTCGACGAGTGGTTCTTATCCCCCGCCCTAGATTAGCTCGAGGAGCTCAGCTTTGAAGCTGGACGATGTCGCTCTATGCCGCCGTCCGCGCTTTGCCTCACGCCAACGCTGCACCACGCCAGCTTCAGCTCCTGCTATCTTCCTTAGATTAATGTCGTGCCAGCCCTTCTTCTCCCTCAACTCAAGCAGCTCGACCTCTTCGACATTGTCATCTCGAAGAAGGCTATGGAGCACCTGCTCCGCAGCTGTACTGTGCTCGAGTACCTTTGTCTTGAGCAGATCCACGGGTTCATTAGCCTCCACATCGCCTCGACGAATCTCTGATGGATTTATGTGTCTTGCTGGCCCCGCAACAAGACATCAATTGGGAAGAGATCACTCCAACTGTTCCACGTTATGGTCATTGAGAATGCGCCTTTCCTTGAGAGATTTCTTGTATTGGATCTAGAAGTTCCAACAAAAATCAGGGTCATTGACGCGCCGAAATTGACAGCGTTGGTGTACTCGTCTGCCAAATTCTCCGAACTCTTTATTGGATCCGTAATCGTTTAGGTACAACACTCATCTTCTTCTCCATCTTCTTGAAATTCACATTTTTAAATTTCTTCTTGATGTATTTACGACCGTCTTCCAGAAAATGATTCCCATAAGCTTGACCCAATCCATGCGCACAGTGAAGATCTTAGAACTAAAATCTATCGGCCCCAATCTGGATCAAGTTGTTGGATTCCTTACATGCTTTCCATGCATGGAGAAGCTACTCATCGAGGTGAAAATTCTTTCCTATAAGTAAACGGTAATCACAACGTAGCTCAATTTTTTCGTAATTTTCCCAAATTACGATGACAAGTGTAGTGTTCAAAACTGCATCCACGCACTGCATCGAAAGAAATGTTTTTAGTATTTTTTCTCACGTGATCACCTGCATTGTTTTTATGCTGTACTACTATAGTATCCTAGGCTAGTCATAGTGGAAAGTAAATTAGACTACTCCAGTAACTCTATGGTTACCCTAAGAGCAAGTACTACCTCCGTCCTGGTTTACTCTTCCAATTTTGTAGTATCAACATTTGACCATAGATTTAACTGACAAAATGTTAATGCATGTCACTAAGAACTATATCGTTGGATTCGTATTTGAACATAATTTCGAATGGTGTAATTTTTAGTGACATGCATTGGCATTTTCTTAGGTAAATCTATGGTCAAAATTTTATACTGAATACGAGGTAGTATTCCCTCCATCCCAAAATTCTTGTCTTACATTTGTTTAGATACGGATGTATCTAACACTAAAATGTAACTAGATACATCCGTATTTAGACAAATTTAAGACAAGAATTTTGGGACGGAGGGAGTACAAAAGTGGGCTATGTAGGCCAAAACATGTGCCAAATTCACTTGTGATGCATTTGGCATCGATGCCCCTCCATTGCTCACCTGGTGCCCCAATCTGGATCACCTACTTTGCTCCGGTGCCAAATTAACTCACGCAATGAAAAAACACTACATCGGAGGGAGAGAGAGAGAGGACTGAGGCAATAAAAAAACACTTGTTTGGGAGAGTGAGAGGCTGGTGTAGTTGGTTTGATTGATTTGTTTATACATGTGGGTCTGTGTGCACGGCGGTGCCAACTCTCTCACATCACGAGAGCGGCGCCAAAATCTTTTGATTTGACATCGATGCGTATTATGTGGCATACTTTTGCGAAATATGGCATCGGCCACATAGTGGAAGGCAACAAATGCCCGAGCTCTTCACGTGCTCCTAGTTAAATGAGAGGAAACACACACACACAGAGAGAGAGAGAGAGTGAAAAAATATCACTAGCCAGCCAACCCTATCGTATGAGCGAATGATATTGGTACCTGTTGATTACACGGCAATCTTATGCAGCCAACTGCTCTAATATGTTCTCTTCTTTTGCAGATAAAAAAAGACCCAAAAGTGAAAAATGTGCTGCACTATAACAATCTCATCGAATGCCTTGATCTCCATCTTACAAAAATTGATTTGATCAACTACCTAGGCAGCACATCTGAGATTAAATTGGCCAGGTTCTTTGTTCTGGAGGCAAGTGTGCTCAAGGTAATGAGGTTTGGCGTTCTCTGGCGCAACAATGAATAGCATGCTGATCACCGCAAGCGTCTAAGCCTAAATGATAAAGTCTCTGCAGAAGCTAATTTTTTTTGAAACATCAAGTGGCCAGAGACTCTAAAACTTATTTGCCCATTAGTGACTTGTCAGGGCGGTGGATTTTAGTTTGTACGATAATGCTACATCCACCTAAAGTAACGAAAGTTCTTACGTAAACTTCCTAGTAATTCCCTCTTCGTAGGTGCAACATTACTCCTAACATTTGTAATATCAGTTTGAAACTTGTAATATTGTCGTGTCCTATTCCTGCATTTTCAAAATCCCACGAATCAAACAGGTCCTGAGTTGGTGATGATGTTGTGCCTCCCATCTTTCACCAATAGCCGTCGGATCTAGATCTGACGCATACAAACCAAGCTTCACCATTTTTGCAAAAAGATGCCCGCACTTGTTCCCTATTTACAAACAACTCCTTATCTCTCACAATCAGCCTTATGTCCTCCCCACCACATCTAGAAGGCCATGGAAAAATCTGGCGTGATGGCTGCTGCCGGAGCCGTCCACCCCCAATCTTGGTGTTCCATGCAATGCACGGGCATCTACGCACGGGAAATTATGTCGAACAGGGCTAGTTGTAAGCAGGCTAGCTCTACAACCATGATGATAGTGACTGAAGACGGTGAGGCTGACTATGGTATGCCGAACACGGCGCCTATAGCTCTATACTCAGGTGTCATCTCCGGCGCAGGGTCTTGTCACTTGACTGTGAGGAGCAGCACGTAATAATTTGACCAACGGGTAGTACAGTGCTAGTACTCCTACTACTACATTGGTAGTACTACTACTAGTACTAGTAGCACCACCGTCTGGATTTAGGAGTACTACCACGTCCATATGGATTTTAGTATTTGACTAGCAATATCTAGTAATGCATGTCACAAAAAATGTACTACTCCCTCTGTAAATAAATACATGGTGTTTTATTCCTATTGGCGAGAGAAGTTAATGTTTTTTTGCTAACTAGAGTACTAATAGGATTACATGCAATGAACTAAACACTGTATGTCATGTTTGGTAGTCTCAAGTCATTGAAAGCATGCACGCCCCACATCTCTCATTGGTTGATATTTCATGAAATAAGAAACAAGGAGGGAGTTAATGCACCGTGCCTAAGTATTTTGGGATTATTTTATTTTCATAAGGTGACTTACACAACATTTTTGTTTACATGCATTAACATTTTATTAGTTAAATCAATGGTCAAAACTTGGCGCAAAATGCAAAGGGGACCAATAAACCAGTAAACATCAAGCTTCTCTCGTTCGGCCCCAACTAGAGGTCTGGTGAGATGACTATACTGCACCGGCATGGAGGGGACGCAGCTTCATTGACTTACAGCAACTGCCTTTGGGTGAATGACATGTGGGCCCAGGGGTGGCTGGCCCACCTATCATACAGCCAAAGGCAGGTGCAGTAGAGGGCCAAGGAGTAGTACGAAATCCTACGCACCTACGCACGCTAACCAAGGGCAAGAGTGATCACTCGAATCGCAAGATTGGTTGACTTGAAGCTAAGCTAGACCCATGGAGGCGATGAGCGCGAGCATCAGCCGGCTATGCCAGATGGTCCACGACGCTGGCCTGCGGCCAGGCACCGAGGAACGTCTCCAGGTAGTATTGCTTGAGGCCGCCAGGGCGAGGGGCCGCTTGGACGACACCTTCATCTCTTTGTTCGACAAGGTCCTCGTTAGTTTCCTCGACAAGTTCACCGTCGTCAAGAAGCTTGAGGACGACTTTGACGTAAGCCTCCAGCCAACGCCCAGGCTCTGCAATGCCCACCACCCTCAACGTCCACTATGGTTACAACCTCTTCGATGCACTGGTGGCCCTGCGATTGCCCGTCGTCGCGCCGGAGAATGTCCACCTCGAGGCCGCGCTCGCCGTGCAGCGCCTGGCGCAGCAAGACACCATCGACATAATCACCCACGTCTACGCGCAAATCGTCTACAAGGACTACTACATGCAAGAGGAGGACGATAGGACGCTGTCCTTCTTGGACCGCAGGGCAACCTTGGACAACACTGTTCAGAAGCACGTTGAGCTCGCCACCAACGCCGCTGCTCCTCACACGTCAGTTGGTGACCCGGCGCACTAGGGCGTGAGGATGTCGTTGATGGATCCGTATGTATTTTTTTCTTTCCGTCAAATCCATGTAGTAGTATATGATACTACATTAATTATCTTACCTTTCGCATCAACTTCATAATTTTCGTATGTACTCCATGCATGAACGGCGCCAGAACCAAACTTCTCATTACTCTAGGAAAAATCGTTATTTTCTATCTATCGGTCGCGCCATGGAGCAGAACCAAATTTTACAAGTTACGAGTTCAAAAGGAAAAGCCTGCCGTGTTTGCGTCGCACCCCCACATGGTTGGTCCGGCAAGCCGCTCAAGCGGGAATGCGTGCGGTGTTGCATTTTCACTTACAAGTGGGACCGCAGTTGAGAAAACCGACTATCGGCAAACACCCACCCCGCCCACCGCGTGATGGCTGAGAAAACAGGAGGGAGAAGAGATGGATGTAGCACGGACTCCAAGAAAATTGGTGTCAGATGGGACTCGTGTGGGTGGCGTGTGCCGTACTGCTAGACGTGAATGCTATTTATGGCCCATGCCACCGCACTATATCGAGCCTATATCGAGGAACGTAGAACAAATTTCCTGCAGTCCGTGCTCAGCCCTCCTCTATCTCTCTTCTCAGCCAGCTAGCGGACGCGCGGAGCCCATCGTTTGTTTGCTCACAAGCGGCCCCACATGTCAGTGAAAATGCAAGAGGACCCACTGAACCTACACATCTTTCACCTTGACGTGCTGGTGATGAAAAACAAATCCAATAAAGATCTTCGGTGGCCGCTTTTGGAGTTACTCAAGAGTAGTAAGATTCTATTTACAGTTTAACCCAATATGCACATCTCGTGGCTTCAACTACCACTCTATTTTCTTTCATGACACGGCCTGGATGCTGGATGTCCCACGTGTGGGCAAAAGGAGGAAGAACCCGACCAAATCTTCGGTTGTGCTCTCGGATTAGACTAGTTGTGCTAACTTAAAAAATTTATTGTGTACTCCCTCCGTTCCAAAATACTTGACTTCCATTTGTCCGAAAATGGATGTACCTATATACTAAAACATGTCTAGTACATATATATTTTGACAAATAGAAGGCATGTATTGTGCAACGGAGGGAGTAGAATGGATGCAAGTTTTTGTATTGGGAAGAAGAGCGCATCCATATATTGATAGAGCGCAATTTAGTAGATGTTCTATCAGTTTTAGCTAGCACAGAGGCTAGAGATGAGATTAGTGCACTTGTTGATACTCCTACTAGAATAGAGGCTAGACAAGAGACTAGATGTGAGGAAGCAACGTATACTTCTTTACACTCGAAGAAGAAAGAAGCACGCAAGATCGAGCCTCCACAGATCAACAATGAATGCATCGAGAAGGCACTAAACCAATTTACAGGAGTAGTAAAATGTATTCTTGTGGTTCTTGTTTTCTTTGGTCTTGCTTTTCTAATCAAAATTGTCATTGGAGTTCGTGCAAAACAGAGGTTCGTTTGGGGTCATGCGTTGGAGTTGTCCTTACAAGTGGGACCGCAGTTAAGGAAACCGACTATCGGCAAACCCCCACCTCGCCCTCCGCGCAATGGCTAAAGTTAGAGAAACGACGAGGTTGAAGAGATTGCTCTAGCACAGACTCCAAGAAATAATGTGGTGTCAGATGGATGTCATGGTGGTGGCGTGTGCCGTACTCCTCGACGTGAATGCTTGTTCTGGCCGATGCCACCCTACTACTCCTACTACTTACTCCAACTATATAGTACTAGTATCAAGGATTCGAGGTGCTGGTTACGTACAGCGAACACATTAACATATGGCTATAGTAAAAACACTCGCCCGACGCGCGAAGCATGTGAAGCTAGTACAAATAGTGTACTACTATTGTTGATTGGCCTCATCCGATAACCAGTTGCAATGCACGTACAATTATGTATTCGGAAAATATTTTTTTGCCTCGTCGCACCACTCATTGCCTCGTCGCACCACTCACTCAGAGAAGTGACTCGAAAGCCATTCATAAATTTAGTAAGTTTATCACAGACATCTCATTTTATTACATACAACAGGTCATCAACCCACATCGACAACGAGGATACATTATAAATACAAAAGTTTTCACCACACAACAAATAACAAGCAATGAAATGAACTTCAACTCAACCATTCCTCGGTGTTGGAAACGCTTGCTTTGAACCACAAGTGATTCTCTGGGACGGGCCATCGATTGTCGATCTAGAAACCAAAGCAGGACTGATCATCCAGGCTGAAGCGGCCTACTATATCAGTACCATGGTAGGGAACCACCCAAATGTCCAAGGTATAGACATAGCTGCTTCTCATAAATGGTACTAGTAATGTTGTGTCTACAGCAGTTGGATCGCCTTTCACCATCATCGGATACTTTTGTCCAAGGAAGAGCGAGTTTTCTCCAAGACTATCAATTTTGTACCAGGGAGAAGGAGTTGGCGCTAGCACACTAGTATCCATCCCGAATACCATGAGATGGGTGTTGGAATAGGTCCGGAGAGTGCGACCATGGGAGACTACACCTGCTTCCTTAGCAGTAACATCATCAGTGGGCTGTATACACACAGGAAGAGGTGATCCATCAGAATTAGTTGCCAGGCGGCACAGAGTATATGGGCGCTGCTCGTCCTCATGCTCGTGATCATCACCATCGTCATCTCCCCCTTGGTTATAAATTATTTCAAGTATAGGTGGTGGGGTGTTCACAGGACCTTGGAAACACAAGATGGAGGTTAATTAGTAAAGGGAAACTTGCTAACCCGCATGCATGTGGATGAAACAATTATAATTACGGTGGAAGACAAACGTACCAAAACTACAAGGATCCCATGCAAAAAAACAGTGCCACGAGTGGTGGCAGCAAACACAAGGCCCTCATATTGAATTGCATCACAGTACTCATCCGTGTACAGAAACTGATTTTTGAGCAATATCCATTGAGTCAAACCACCAAGGATGGAAACAAGCTTGTCGAAGATAACAACAACTTGATAGTTGTTGTAATTCCAAGAGTGGTTGGGAACTCGAAAAATTGCTATCTTCCATAGAAGACAGTCACCATGATCGTATTTGAACGTGCGTACAATACTGGTGTGCTCAACCTCTGGGCAGTCTGGTGAGATTTTTGGAAGTGGAACCCAGTCACGAGTGCACACATTCACAAGTTCCCACTCGCAGTTGGACCCAATGTAAACAACCGAATCTCCATTTGTGCCCGCCCAAACCTTGCCCACAAGCGATGGCATCTTATCATCATACATATCATTATCAAGCGGCATCAACTTGCACAGGGCGAGGCCTCCGTCGTGCCGGTGCCAGTCATCGGGGCCATGGCAAAGAAGATAGGGGAGATCAAACCGCTCCTTGACTCTTGGGTTCTTTGTAATGATGTTATTAGTTGAGTCGAGAATGGGCTTGAACGAACCTGCCATGCTAGCCGAGGTGATGACGTCGCACCGATCAATGAGTTCCTCCACCACGTCATCTTTCAGATCGGGGCAAGAATAACGGGGTCGTTTCCAGCCTGTTCCCTCCATGGAGAAGACGATCGAACAATGGCAGAAGAAAGGGTGAAGGGCTGAAGGAAAATGGAGGAGGGAGAGGAAGAGCATGCGATAGCAGTTCCAAATCGAGAGGGAAAGGCGAAGAGTCGGTGGACGGTTGCGAGTTTTCCATGGTTCACGAAGAGGCGCCCCGGCCTACACGTCCGTTCGGAAATACTCCTACTACTCGCCATCGTCTCACTGATATGTTGGAACGGGACCACATGTCAAGGAAACATGGTGTGTAATTTATCGTGCAAAATGCGATCTGGCCGCGTTGGCCCGAGGTGCCGCATTAGTTATCGACCTTTATTTTTTTAATGGCGTGCCGATCAGTTTTGAAGCACGACTAACTGGTACTGTACGTAGAGAAAATATAAACTACTCTACCACTACTCCACCTCCAGTACTAGTAGTATAAAAAAGATATATAGGCTGGAGCTTGAGCGCTTTCTTGCTAAGGGCTGCCCACTTGCTTCTCACACTACCACCCTCTCTCCAGATCTAAAAAAGACGGCCCCTCTCTCCCTCCTCACCGGTGGTCACAGATCCGCCGGGGAAGAAAAGGACGTGCACCATTGACACACTCGTCGTTGGCGAGCGAGGATACACACTGACGACAAGGCCATCCTCTTAGACCTAGCGCCCACGCGGGTTGGCCTCCGTCCCCAAGCTCGCTGTCGTAGTGTGTGCGGAGGACGACGACCACGAGCGAAGCCACTTCCCGCCGACCCTCAGGTATGCTACCTCTTTTCGAACCATAACCTTGTTCTATTGCCCCACCTGCCATGTCATTGCATGTGTATCTTTTTCCACTCCACCATCTTCCCAATTTGCTATCCTCTGCTCTGCTGGCCACGCAGACAAAAACCATAATTTGCACTATTAAAGGAAACCCTACTTCATGCAGACTAATCCATGTCTGGGTTGAATAAGGAAAGGAAGGCAGATTGTACTATCCAAGAGAGTAGGCATCGAACCCACATCTAGGTTGAAAAGGGGAAAATCAGTAGCTAAGGAATGAGTCTTGTGTCTCTTGGTTGAAGAAGGGTAGAAAGGCATGACAATGCAATAGAGAATGACCAGGTCGATCGGTTTGTTGTCCTCACATAGGAAAAAGGTGGCTAAAGAGAACAAAAATGGGATGTAATCCACATATGCTTCCTAGATATTTGTTGCTGTAGGCAACCATACCTCCCTCACCACTCTACATCCATGGTGGTACATCGTACTGGTGCGCCCACTGTCCGAATGGGCCTCCCATGCTCTTATTGCCACTTTTTTGCTGTTAGTATAACTCCAGCAGTCAAGTCAAGCAATGCTACTGCTAAAGTGATGTCACATTTAACTAATGCTGGTCTCAGTCTAATGCCACCGATAAATTTAAGCAATGCCATTTAATGTCACTGGATTATTTCAGGGTTAGCTGTTGATTGTGGATGTATTAAAGATTTTTCCGCTAAGGCATTCTAATGTTGTTGCACAGCCAGTATACCAACGATGAAATTTGTTACTACCTTCAGATTTTTGCACTGTTAATGCTTATAGATTACATACCTCACTTTCATGAGATAAGTTAATTTGTCTGTACAGTGTCACCAAAATGGCAAGGCGCTGATGTCATTTTATTTTGGTTAAACTGCACAGACAATTATGAACACAAGAGGAAAGGTCAAGAGTGGGCACCTCCTCCTCCGGCTGTTCTCTTGATTTGTTCGATCAAGTTTTTATGTTTGATCGATTATCAAGATTGGGATAGCTATTTTTAAGACCCCCCCCCCCGAGTTCGAAATGATATTTACCTTGGAGGTACATGGTTTGCAATTTTTTTATACTGTCATTAGTTAATAATGCTAGTTACCTTCAGACTTTTGTATTTGGTTTAATGCTCATGCACATCTAGTATACCAATGCTGAAACTTGTTACCTTTGCATTTTGTATTGTTAATTTTTATAGAAACCTTCTAGTGCTAGATTTTATTGAAATCTGTTCAGTAAAACCATTGTACTATACCCTGTAATAAACTAACTACTCTACTATTGCACTAGCCACTGGATTAGTGTATATTTGTAGTATTCGGATGGTGTTGCATTAGCGTATGGACATAAATAAAGTGTGGCAAGCTTTCCCAAATATGTGCTCAAGAAAACTACTACCTGTTTTTCTAAATACTAGACGTTTGGGTACTTTAAATTGAACCGCGAAAACGTCTTATATTGAGGAACAAAGGGTGTAGAGTTCACTCAAATTATCCCGGTAAAGCTAGTCACACCTTTGTTAAAATTAATGTTCATTATGTTATCGGAGGAGGTCTGTATGTTTGTCTCTAATGCCTGTCGACTACATACCTGACATCATGATGTAATGTTAAGTCATTTCCTTTTGTACAGTGTCACTGAATTGTCAAGGCGGTGATGGCATTTTATTTTAGTAGAACTGCACAAAATTTGCTTAAAAGAAGAGGAAAGGTCAGGAATGGCTCAGTTTTTCAGAAAAAAAACTATGTATGCCTTCCTGACATCAGCCACTTGATATTTGTGCAGACAGAGATGTCTGCCCGTTGCTATTTGGCAAACAAACAAAGTGTCCGCAATTTTGGTTGAACTGCACAAGAGAATAGTATAGTCACTGCATGCAGTGCCATTTGAAAATAGACACAGAAAGATTGGATAGTCACTTCATGGACTACAGAAAAGTAGTACTGTACTATTTATTGGCCAACACTAGGTGCTTCATTGCTTTGGTCTGATTATACAATGGGCATCATTTTGCCTAAGTTAAAGTTTGTATTCCGAAAATAGTCTCGCGGTGTGATCGAGAGAAGACCAAATCATATTGCAGTGGATGTTCCTCCATCATGTGTGGTTCATTCTCATGGTTCCAGCTGTTGGTGAAACCACTTACGTTTGCAAGAGGAATTGTAGACTTCACAAACAAATTTGTCTTTCAGTCTGTACTGAATGTTGGCCAAGAGAAGCATCCATGTTAGTAGGAAGAACATATGTTTTTTCTAGATCTTTGCTTTTGGAGCTACATATTTGTATATGATCTGTGAATCATTGACATGCATTAACATGTTGATCTTACGTATGGGAATCATACTAGTTAGTTTTAGTTGCGACGCAAGATCCGAAGTGGCTGATCTTTGCTTTTGGAGCTACATATTTGTATATGATCTGTGAATCATTGAGATGCATTAACAGTTACTTATTTCTGTTCACTCAGTGTTTACAAGTTACTGATCGATCACAAGGTAGCCTACAAATGCGCTCATGGCAGTTTTATTTGCGACGCAAGATGCAAAGTGGCAGTTTTTTGAATAAAAATGCCTACCTATGAAGAAACTGACAAGCTACACTATCGATCCTACACGGATAAAAATGCCTACCTCAGAAGAAACTGACAAGCTACACTATCGATCCTACACGGATAAATAGCGGATCACGCACGTACTACCTCCTTTCCGGTTTGCAGGGCTCAATTCAAGAAAGGACCTACTCGATTCTACATGAATAAATAGCGGATCACGCACGTACTAGTACCTCCTTTCCGGTTTGCAGGGCTTAATTCAAACCTCTCACCAACCAAGGTACTCCCTCCGTCCGGGTTTATTAGTCCCGTGAGCAAAGCAGCAAGACCAAGGCATGGCAATAATTAACGGCATGTAGAAGTTTAAGCCTAATTAATTCCAGCAATTTAAGTGGCTGCATGTGTGCCCTCGGCTACGACTCATTGCATGCTGCTTTGCGTACTACCTGCGAGCGATTCTGAGTGCCTGCATGCAGCCGGCCGTAATTAAGGCAGCTAACCGATGCGAAA
The DNA here is from genome assembly GCF_003073215.2 of Triticum urartu. Taxonomy (NCBI): domain Eukaryota; kingdom Viridiplantae; phylum Streptophyta; class Magnoliopsida; order Poales; family Poaceae; genus Triticum; species Triticum urartu. Next base: position 171,416,708 of record NC_053026.1, on the reverse strand, counting down.
AAAGATACGCTTTAATTGTTGCGGGCTTTTTAAATCCGTGAATCATTATTGACAAGGAGGGAGATGATTTGAGTGCACTCATTTGACCGCCATGCCGGCGTGCGACCCAGACGGGACGAGACGGCACAATCATAATTTCAGTTTCTCTAGTTTTCCACGGAAAGCTGGCGTGCTAAGCCATTATGCATTGAATTCCGATGACCGTCGTGCTACCTTCCTCCTATAAGTACTGTTTCCCGGCCTTCTCCGGTGCCACCGTGACCCAACTCGCCATATCCTCATAAGGCCCCACCGGCCCGACGTCGCTCGCCACGTCCGCCATGCCCCAGCCCGTCCGCAGTAGGCGACGCCGGAGGCGGTCACCACCGGAACTAGTGTTCGGGTTTTCACCGGAAGGCAGACGGAGGGAGGAGGCATTCTATCTGTCTTTAGATGGCAATGTGGAGATCGAGGAGTTGTTGGAGTGCGACGGCATGGCGGAGGAGTAGGAGTTGTTGGAGCGCAACCGTCTGGCGGAGGAGAAGCGTATCGCCGATTTGCGCCGCAAACAGGACATGGAGCAGCAGCGCACCAACTCTCTGAGTCACGAGCAGAGCGCCCGCAACTGGGCCGACGACGTGGAGGCCAACGCCCGGCAAATAGCCCTGGAGGCTGTCGGGAACGCACGCGTTTGCGACACCGATTTTTACTACCAGCTCGTCAAGTGGAGTTCCCACTTGGAAGCCGAAGCTTCGGTGGACCACACCGGCATGGAAAGGGCCAACGCGCGTGAGCAACACGCCCTATCGCACCTCTTGCAAGTCCGAGGCGAGGCACACAACGCCGGTGCCGGCATTTAGCGTGTACCACAGATGGCGGCCGGCATCGTCTAGTTAGCTAAGAGTAAGTTAGTACTTGTACGCTACTAGAGTATTAGTGGGAGTAGATAGTTAACTTGGCTATGATGGTTGTCAACGTGGAAGTTCAGTACTCTATATGTGGATCAGTTCTGTTACTTTGCTCTGAATGTTGAACTTTCCATTTGAACGTATGGAATGGGCTGTTATTTTTTTAAATGGGTTGTATTTGTCCTCCACGGGTTTAGAGGCTGACTTGTGGGCCTAGCAAGTTGACACGTACACAATCAGGAGATGATTGTACGTGGAGAGGATGACAGCAGGGACCCGCCAAGGTCATGGCAGTACGCAAGCAAGTGCCTCCTTATTTCAAGCCAATAAAATAATGGCTCCTCCAAGTGGATTTCTGACATCTGGGCCCCATGCGATTGTCAACGTAGTCAATAAACGAGAGAATTGCACAACGAGCGGCTGACACCAGGGACCCGGCAGCTTGCCCAGTTATTTTTGTTTTGGGTTAATTTGATAACTGCCACTCCAAATCTGGTGTATCTGAGAAATACCACTGCAATTTCCAAACTTTGAAAAATGCCATTTCATGCCATTTCTAGTGGCATTTTTCGAAGTCTGGAGTGGCGTTTTTCAAAGTTTGCAAAAATTGCAGTGGCATTTTTCAAAGTTTGGAAATTGCAGTGGCATTTTTATGAATCGCTATAATTGGAGTGGCATTTATCTAATTTGTTTTTGAGACGGAAGCAGGGTGTCAATAGGGCTGTGCGGGACACTCTGGCCTGTCTAGACAGCCTTTTCTTTTATGTTTACCATAGACCAGCCCAGTAGTTTTTTTTCTTTCTGAAAATGGCTAGCCCAGTTTTTTTGTGATTTGTCAAGTAAGTCGCTTTATCAGGCCTGTTGGGCTGCAAATCTTTCAAGACAAGGAGAGCTTCATTCGGCTGGCTGAGAAAATGGCCTATCAGTAATGAGAAATGGGCTGTACATTTTTAAAACACATCAAACCGGCAATTAGTTTAAAATATCTTTTTTTCATTTCGAGATTTTAAAATGCATTGATTTTTATGCGTGGACAATTTATTGGATTTTATATTGATATACATTTATTTTTAAAATCAGTCTGAATGTGACTCGAAATTTCGGGATTAAAAACAGTTCAGACCGCACCGACATATGCAAAATTTCATATAGTTTTTTAACCATGGCCACAATATGGGTTGTAATGCTAACAAAAAGAATATGGGCTCCAAAAAACCCGTAAGAATTAGCAAATAGGCTGTAAATTATTTGAAATAATGGCAGATGAGTTGTATGCTGTTTTCCACAGATTTGAGGCTTTCCACAGATGGCATGTATACTGTTGCATGTCCATCCAACGGCCGTCGTGCTTCTTCAATCTCTGCTCTTCCTGCTCCAGCTGCTGAAACAAGCGCCGGCGGGACTGCCTGCTCCCTCCTCCCCGCGGCCGGCTGTGCTGCCACGCAGGCCTCACCGCCCCACCGTACTCCCATCACTGGCCTAGCCATCCCTCTACTCACCCACAACTGCTGTTATTCTCCGGCGATGGCAGACGAACCAGTAAACGCTCGTACAGTCGTACTCCCCTCTGCGTGGGAAACAAAAACAACTGTCGAGTCTTCCCTGCCTCCGTGTCGTTCCCTTCCTAGGCCTCGCCGTCGTCCACCGTCCTGGTGCTCTTGGCGTGGTGTGGTCAACGACCGACATGCATCTGAAGTGGACTATACGTGGAGAGGCTGACAGCTGGGTCCATGGCTGCACGCAAGGAAATGCCTCCTTATTTTGCGCAAAATAATGATTCCTCCACCTGACATCTGGGATCCACCGAAAGGGCCTCTGTATTTCGCGAAAAAACGTTACCGCCGCTGACAGCTCGGACCCGCCAGCTATATCTTTGCACGCAAGGAAGTGCCTCCTTATTACGCACAAAAAAATGAATACTCCCCCTGCTAGCTGGGACCCAGTATAGTGGGCCTACTAAGTTGACGGGGACGAAGGGCTTTGTCAACTTAGTCAATATGCACGATTCTAGCTCGACTGACCGTACGACGTCCATACAACGGCCGTAGTGCTTCTTCAACCTCTGGTCTTCTTGCTCCAGCCGCCCAAAGCAGCGCCGGTCGTGCCGCCTGCTCCTGCCTCCCGTGGCCGGATTTTCTGCCGTGGAGGCCTCACCGCCCCCATACCAGTCCCACCGCTGGCCAGGCCATCCCTCCACTCCGCTCACCCACACCCCCTGTTATTCTGCGGCGACGGCAGCGTAGCCGAACCAGTGAACCCTCGTACTCCTCTCCGCATGGGCATCCACTGCCGCGTCTTCCCCGGCTCCGCGTCGTCCCCTTCCTAGGCCTTGCCGTCGTCCACCGCCGTGGTGCTCTTGGCGCGGCGTGGTCAATGTGGTCAACGACCGAATTCCATCGGAAGAATACTGTATGTGGAGAGGCTGACAGCTAGGTCCATGGCAGCCGCAAGGAAGTGCCTCCTTATTACGCAGAAAATAACTATTCCTCCACCTGACAGCAGGAACCCACTGGACGCCCTCCAATATTTCGCGAAAAAAACGTTTGCCCCTGACTGCTGGGACCCACCCAACGGGCCACCGTATTTCGCGAAAAAAACATTCCCCCTACTGTCAGCTCGGACCCACCAGAAGTGCCTCCTTATTACGCACAAAAAATGAATACCCCCTGCTAGCTGGGACCCACCTTGGTGGGAGGCTGACTTGTGGGCCTACTAAGTTGACGGGGATGGAGGGTTTTGTCAACTTAGTCAATATAAACGATTCTAGCTCAAGTGACCGTACGATGTCCATCCAACGGCCGTAGTGCTTCTTCAACCTCTGGTCTTCTTGCTCCAGCCACCCAAAGCAGCGCCGGTCATGCCGCATGCTCCTGCCTCCCGTGGCCGGATGTGCTCCCGCGGAGGCCTCACCGCCCCCTACTATTCCCACCGCTGGCCAGGCCATGCGGCGACGGCAGCCTCACATCGCAGCCGAACCAGTGAACCCTCGTACTCCTCTCCGTGCGGGCTTCCACTGCCGCGTCTTCCCCGGCTCCGCGTCGTCCCCTTCCTAGGCCTCGCTGTCATCCACCGCCCTGGTGCTCTCGGCACGGCATGGTCAACATGGTCAAGGAACGACTTCCATTGGACGTGGAATGTACGTGGAGAGGCTGACAGCTAGGTCCACGGCCGCAGCAAGGAAGTGCCTCCTTATTACACGGAAAATAATGATTCCTCCACCTGACAGCTGGGACCCACCGGACGGGCAACTGTATTTGGTGCAAAAACGTTTCCCCTTGACTGCTGGGACCCACCAGCTACATCCTCGCACGCAAGGAAGTGCGTCCGGGCAAAAAAAACGATTCACCCCCCTGACTGCTGGGACCCAATAGCTACATCTTTTAATGCAAGGAAGTGCGTCCGGGCAAAAAAAACGATTCGCCCCCCTGACTGCTAGGACCCACCAGCTACTTCTTCGCACGCAAGGAAGTGCTTGACAGTCGGGACCCACCTGGTCAAAGCGTACATAGCGTTGTCATTCTGGTCGCGAACGTGTACGTACATATATACTGGTGGATGTAGAGGCGTGCACGTGTCGTAGTAGAGGCGCGCACGTAGCATGTACATGTACGTACAGTGACCAGGGTGCAAGAAAGAAAATACGGCCACATATGTGTACATACGGGCGGGGTCTCGAACGCCTACTCGCACATACGTACGGCGAGGGCTCGTGTACATGGCTGGGTTGGAACGGAGAAACAACGTCGTCATCGTGTTCATGGGGAGGAAACGGAATGCGTCGGGTTCATGGGGAGGCAACGGAATGCGTCGTGTTCATCGGGAGGCAACGGAATGCGTCGTGTTCATCGAGAGGCAACGGAACGCGTGGGAGCCAACCGGCTGGGTCAGAACGGAATGCGTGGTCGTGTTCATCGGGAGGGCTTGGATGGAACAGGCGATGGAAACGAGGCCTGACGTACCGCAGAAGGGAGGAAACAGACCTCCTACGGTTGAAACGGGGGTCCTGTTGATCGGGAGGGGTGTGGCGTACCGCAAAACGGATGAAACGGACCTCCTACGGTCGAAACAGGGGTCCTATTCATTGGGAGGGGTGTGGCATACCGCAAAACGGGACTCCACGGGATACTGTTCATCTCCACTGTCGACCTCCTCTAGCCTCCATGAGTTCCTGTTCATCCAGCCTCCACCGCGCGCTACTCCACCGGCTACTGTTCAACCACCCCTCCATCGTCTACTGTTCATCCAGCCCTCCACACCACGGGGGCCTGTTCAACCACCCCTCGACGGGCACCCCTCCACCGTGTACTGTTCATCCAGCCCTCCACCACACCACGGGGTCCTATTCATCCAGAGGCAACGCCACCGCTCACTGTTCATCCAACCCCCCCCCCCACAACACTCACTGTTCATCCAATCGATCGGCTTTAGTTAGCAGCAGTAGCGAAGGAATCACTCGATCGGGTTCAGTTAACAGACATCGATCGATCGCTCACGTTCAGTAACGCGTAGCCTGCAGTGCAATCGCTCGGGTTCAGTTAGAGCCCAATGCCTTGCTCGGGTTCAGTTAGAGCCAACGCCTCGCACACACGCGCGTACGTGTACGAGAGAAACGTGCATCGCTCGGCCCCCGACCTCCCACCGTAACCGGGAACTCCCCGAAATTTTCCTCCCCCTCGTTTCTACCACAGTTTTTTCCATCATGGACGGCCCAAAGAATGTCATGCAGTTGCGTCTCCGGCCTGCCCAGGATGAAAAGCCCATTTTCTGTCATGATTTTTTGTCATAGAAGTAGGAGCCCACCACATCTATGATGATACCGGGTTTGGTCACAATTATCGTCATAGAAGTGTCATATCACTACAAGAATCAGCTACTTTGCCGTCCGCCACGGCGGACGGCAAAGGCATGAACGGCGGACGGCAAAAGGCTCCGGCAAAGTAGGCTTCGGTAAACAGCTACTTTGCCGTCTGCTACTAATGGCAAAGTCTTTGCCGTCCGCCGCGGACGGCAAAGAGAGCGCGGCAGACGGCAAAGAAGGCGGACGGCAATAATTGCGCTGTCAGTCCGTTAAGTGGCTAACGGCAGGCCTTTGCCGTCCGCCGCTGACGGCAAACTTTCTAGTGTCTTTGTCGTCCGCCGTATGATGTCATCTACACGTCACTACATGGCAGGCCTTTGCCGTCTGCCACTGATGGCAAAGACTTTGCCGTCTGCCACTGTAGGCAAACTGACCAAATGGGTCAGCTCCCAGGAAGCACAGCTGGATGCCACGTGTCTTCTTTGCCGTCCGTGGCAGACGGCAAAGAGCCCGTTGCCGTCGGTGGCAGACGGCAAGGAGCTTGCATATTGGCTCTTTTATCTGTTTTTTATTAAATCTAACAATTTTCATCACAAATATAGATGACATATATAGATATATTTCAAAAGGCCATTACAGAGCAAACATATAAGATATCCAACACATAACTTCATCATCCAACCATATATATTACATGCATAGTTCCATCATACATAACAAGTTCAACATAGAGGCATCCAACCATATATATTACAATAGTTTCATCCAACGATACATGCATAGTTCAACGATACAAAAGAAACAGAGAAAGGGATAAGGAGCACTCCATCTATGCAAGCTTTCGTCAAGTGAATGAACTCTGCAAAATGAAAAATAAGAAAGCTAAAACAAGAAGAGTAGAACAAGAAGAAGAGTAGAACAAGAAGAAGACTAGAACAAGAAGAAGACTAGAACAAGAAGAGTAGAACAAGAAGAAGACTAGAACAAGAAGAGTATGTCATTTATGAGCTAACTTACGTGAAATGGATCATATATGAGCTAACTAAGTTGAAATGGGTCGTTTATGAGCTAGCTAAGGTGAAATGGATCATTTATGAGCTAACTTAGTTGAAATGGGTCGTTTATGAGCTAACTAAGGTCAAATGGATCGTTTTTCAGGTAACTAAGGTGAAATGGATCTTTTTTAGCTAACTTAGATGAAATGGATCATTTATGAGCTAACTTAGTTGAAATGGATCGTTTTTGAGCTAACTTAGGTGAAATGGATCATTTATGAGCTAATCTAGTTGAAATGGATCTTTTTGAGCTAACTTAGGTGAAATGGATCATATATGAGCTAACTAAGTTGAAATGGGTCGTTTATGAGCTAGCTAAGGTGAAATGGATCATTTATGAGCTAACTTAGTTGAAATGGGTCGTTTATGAGCTAACTAAGGTCAAATGGATCGTTTTTCAGGTAATTAAGGTGAAATGGATCTTTTTTAGCTAACTTAGATGAAATGGATCATTTATGAGCTAACTTAGTTGAAATGGATCGTTTTTGAGCTAACTTAGGTGAAATGGATCATTTATGAGCTAATGTAGTTGAAATGGATCTTTTTGAGCTAACTTAGGTAAAATGGATCATTTATAAGCTAATTTAGGTGAAATGGATCGTTTTTTAGGTAACCTAGGTGAAATGGATCGTTTATGAGCTAAATTAGTTGAAATGGATCGTTTATGAGATAACCTAGGTAAGATTGGTCATTTTGGAGTTAACCTAGGTGAAATGGGTCATTTTAAAGCTAACGTAGGTAAAATGGATCATTTAGGAGCTAATCTAGGTAAAATGGGTCATTTTTGAGCTAACTTGGATGAACTGGATCATTTATAAGCTAACCTAGGTAAAATGGGTCATTTTAGAGCTAACTTAGGTAAAATGGATCGTCTATAAGCTAACTAAGCTAATTATGCAATTTTTGACATAAGTAAGCTAAGTACAGATCGTTTTAGAGCTAACTTAGGTAAAATGGATGGTTTTGGAGGTCAGTAAGCTTATTAAGTCATTTTGGAGGTGAAGAAGCTAAGTCTAGGTCATTATGGTAAGCATTGGAGGAAATAAAGCTAAGTCTAGGTCTTTATGCATGTGTTAAGCAAAACACTAGATAAACTTACCAAGATGTAGGAGGTGTAGGAGCGGGGTGGCTCGTGTCGGTAGCTGGAGAAGGATCGTGCGATGCTTGTCTGGAGTTACGCTGCACCAAAGATCATTTCCAATGTCTTGTTATCATGATGACACTCAAATGTTAAGACTAGCAAGTAATGTCCATTCAATAAAACTCACCGTGGTCCCAGGAGCAATCACTGGCATCGGCGGAGCGGTCTGACCTGTCTTCTCGCACACAGACTGCACATTTGGTTTTGACGACTCAGTCATACTAGTTAGTAATGAGACAAACACTACATGAATGTTTTGGCTAATCTGCAGAAGAAACTTACCACAAGGAGCTCGTACATGGCCCTTGCCTTTCAGAGCTACTGGACACACAACAATTATATATGTAATTCACCATGTATATATTCATCAGTTGATCTACTTTGTCAATTTTATTACGTCCATGCAACCTACACTCTAATAGGTAATGATAGGTCCTAATCCCACCCGTGTATGTGTAGATTGGGTTTATTTTCCCATGCTATGCTCCGGATCCGACGCAAAATTTCGGCAGCACCTCCCCGCTGTTCTCCTGATACACGTCTCTGCAATAAACAGAGAGGATGTGTACCCAGAGAACAACAGGGGAGGCACTGACAAAATATATGCGTCGGATCCGGAGCAAAGCATATGGAAAAACGAACCCAATCTACACATACTCGGGCTGTCCATGGATAGCGTTGGACAATTCGAAAGAATCAAGGTTATAAATATGCAAATGCATGCATATTTATAACTATGACGCTTTCGAACGGGAGACACATATTGGTTACGCATACTGATGATTCAAGACACATATATAGCTAGCTATCAAGTTTCATCGGAATAGATCAAATAATTAATGGGGGAGGAGGACTTGTCATTTGTGCTCACCCACGAACGAAGGGGCAGAGCTCGTCAAACGCACGGCGAGGTCGTCGAACACCAAACCTCGCAGCGATGAAACAACTGCACATTTAAAACTACACGATCAACACAATTATATATGATGGTTTTTCATAACAAAATCGAAAAATATATGACCTAACTAATAATTAACAAATATATGACCCCGTTGGCCTCTGGAAGGCCAAAGAACACCTTTTCGGGAGGTGTCGGTGGTTGGGGTGTCCTGTTGGTGTCGGGGTGCCGTGTCGGGGTCTCGGGGTCGGGGTGTCGGTCGGGGTGCCGTGTCGGTGTCGAGGTCGGGGTGTCGGGTCCGGCTCGGGGTCGGGGTGTCGGGGTCGGGGTCGGGGTCTCGGGGTCGGGTCGGGGTCGGGGTCTAGGGGTTCGGGGTGTCGTGTCGGGGTGCCGGGTCGGGTGTCGGGTGTGCCGTGTCGGGTCGGGGTCCGTGGCGGGTCGGGGTGCGGTCAGCTCAGGTCGGGGGCTCAGGGTCGGGGTGGCTGGTCCGGTACGAGTGCCGGGTCGGGGTCGGGGTGCCTGTTCCGCTCGGAGGTAAGGTGGGTGTGTGTCAGCTGAGTGTCGGTGTCGGGGTGTCGTGTCAATGTTGGGGTAGTGCCGTGTCGGTGTCGGGGTGTCGTGTCAGGTCGGGTGCCGGGTCGGGGGGGTGCCTGTCGTGTCGGGGTCGGGGTGTCGGGTCAGGCTCGGGGTCGGGGTGTCGGGGTCGGTCGGGGTCGGGGTGTCGGGGTCGGGGTCTAGGGGTCGGGGTGTCGTGTCGGGGTGCCGGGTCGGGGTCGGGGTGCCGTGTCTGGTCGGGGTGCCGTGTCGGGTCGGGGTTTTTTCCTCTTTTTTCCTTTTCTTCTTCTTCCTATTCTTCCTTTTCTTCCTTTTCTTCTTCCTTCTTCTTCTTCTTCTTCTTCTTCTTCTTCTTCTTATTCTTTCCTTTTTCCTTTTCTTCTTCTCCTCTTTTTTCTTCTTCTTCTTCCTCTTCTTCTTTTTTCTTCTTTTCTTCTCCTCCTCCTCTTCTTCTTCTTCCTTTCCTTTTTCCTCTTCTTCTTGTCCTCCTCTCCTCTTTTTCTCTTCTTCTTCTTCTTTCCTCAAACTAAACTAAACCTAAAACTAAAACTAAAACTAAATCTAAACTAAACATAAACCTAAAACTAATAAAACAGAAAAAAGGAAAAAAAACTAAATCTAAACCTAAAACTAAACTAAGACTAAATCTAAACTAAAACTAAAAAAGAAAAAAACAGAAAAAAAAATAGAAAAAAGAAGGGGGCTCACCTGGGGCAGGGCCGGTGGAGGAGGGGGGCGGGGCGGTGGAGGAGCTGGCCGGGGCGCCGGGGCGGCCTGGGGCGGCGGGGGGCCGGGCCCGGGGCGGGGAGGAGCTGCGGGGCGGGCGGCCTGGGGCGGCGGGGCGGGCCGGGGCGGGGGGCGGGGCGGGGCGGCGGGGGGCCGGGGCGGCGGCGGCGGGGGCGAGAGGCGGCGGCGGTGGGGTGGGAAGTGGGGCGAGGAGAGAACAGAGAGGGGCGGGGGGTATACGGGCCGTTAGATACTGCCTCTTTGCCGTCCGCCCCTCTTTGCCGTCCGCTGTTTGCCTCTTTGCCGTCTGCTGGCAGACGGCAAAGAGGTGGGCCGTTAAGTTTTTCCCAAACGGGCGGGGGGTGGGGGCCACCTCTCTCTTTGCCGTCTGCCAGCTGACGGCAAAGATTCTTTGCCGTCTGCTGGCGGACGGCAAAGATTCTTTGCCGTCTGCTGGCGGACGGCAAAGATCTGGCGGACGGCAAAGAGCTTCTTTGCCGTCCGCCAGATCTGTGCCGTCTGCTTTTTGGTAGCTGATGGCAAAGAGCTTCTTTGCCGTCAGCTAGCAGATGGCAAAGAGCTGGCAGATGGCAAATTAGCTGATTCCAGTAGTGTATGTATGACAGGAAAAAAATTCGTTCGGCCCAAAATGTCACGGATGTGTCTTTTTTTGTAGTGCTCTGTGCCGCCTCCCGCTCAGGTTTTGTCTGATTTGTTCGACGCTTTGGCAATGTTGATGGTCGCGGAGGTGGACGCGGCAGCCCAAGATCAGCACAATGCGGAGATTGCAAAGGTGAAAGATCAGATAACTCAGGCTAAAGTGGACTTGGCAGCAGAGAACGCCAGGATGGCTACAGAACGGGCCGAGTTGGAAGCTCAGGCCTACCAGCTTAGGTTGGACCAAAATGCCTCAGATGAGGTCATGAGAAGGAGATACTGGTTGCACCTCCCGCTGGGTTATGAGCCAAGAAATCTCTTCAACACGCCAGGAGCCAGAACCAGTAACCAGCTAGTGGTAAACCGGACGGAGGCGCCGGGAACAGGAGTGCCGGTTCAACCACACACGATGAACCCGCCTCGTCATAACAACGTTGTGCCGCAGTATGTTCTGACGCCCCCGGGGCATTACCCCAACCCGTTGGATAACATTGTGGCCGCCACTTCACGATTGGAAGCCCTCCCAACTGACGGCGAGTCACCAGTGGCGATTGAGACACGACGGGCTAGAGAGCTCCTTCAAACAGCTTTAAACCAGCAGCAGGCTTATTCGCATAGTCGCGAGAGGATTCATTCCACCCCCCTTCCGAGTCGAAGCTACAGCAGGCACGTTGAGGATGAACCGGCCGTATCAAGCAGTGCACGTCACCGTAACTCACCACGAGGACACAACCCCGCAGGTGGTGGCGCTAATGCGCAGGATGTGGTGGATCATGGTCGTGCACGTCGAGAAGCCGAGTTGGAAGCTCTGCACGCCGCTTGTCAACCTACTACAGTTTTCCCTACCACCTCAGTGGAGCCCGGAGTGGTCTTCAGTTCTTTAGGGGTGACGTGTCTTACCCCGCTTTGCGTAATGTATGACTGCCCAACGATTTTAAGGGACCTCGTAAGGTGCCCAATTACACCGCCGATTTGCAACCGGAGTCATGGGTGGAGAGTTATGAGATGGCGATGGAGATGCTGGACGTGGATGAAGCAGTGCGTGCTAAATACTTCACCATGATGTTGGAAAAAGAATGGCAATACCAAGGAGCAGCAACACAATCCGGCAGGTCATGGGAATAACGGTAAGCGCAAGGCAGACAATAGTTTGGACTTCGTGGCTAACACCAATGCAAAGGACAACGGTCAACGTCGTAAGGGTAAACAACCCCAGAGGGCGGAGGGTCAGGCCCCAATCTAGAGCGCCTGTTAAATCAACCTTTTCCAAAGCACGGATCAAAAGAAAGACCCGCTTCACATCTTTGGAAGGATTGCTTCATTATGCGGGAGTTTAAGAATTCCAATATGTTTCAATATGATAACGGCCCGCCCAGCGGTTCAGGAGGCGTTTTTCATGGGCCGGATTACGGAGGTGGCAGCTCCGGTTCAGGATTCCAAGGCAATCAAACCGGACATGGCCATCAAGGGAACCAGGGCAATCAAGGGGGTTATAACCATCAGGGGATTCAGCAGCATCAGCAGTCGGGTTATCAGAGCAATCTGAAGCAGTTGAATAGTGGGCAATATCATGTCTTTACCACTAGCTTGTGTAAACGCGATCAGAAGCTTCACAAGAGGGCAGTAAACTCTGTTGAACCGGCGGTGCCTCAGTATCTGCGCTGGTCTGAGCAGCCCATTTTTTGGAGTAGAGAGGATCACCCAGCCCGGGTTGATAATCCGGGTCATCTGGCCTTAGTGGTGGCACCTCAGGTTGGGGGGTATAAGTTCTCCAAGGTGCTTATGGATGGGGGAAGCAATATAAATATTCTTTACTATGATACCTTCTGCCGTATGGGGTTGACAAATAAGAATCTTAAACCGTCGAACACCATTTTTCATGGTGTGGTGCCCGGTAAGTCTGTGTATCCAGTGGGCAAGATAGCCCTAGAGGTGACCTTTGGAGATGATCATGATTCAAGGTCAGAAACATTGACTTTTGAGGTGGTGAAAATCAAGAGTCCGTATCACGCACTGTTTGGGCGACCGGCTTATGCCAAGTTCATGGCGAGGCCGTGTTATGTTTATCTGCAACTTAAGATGCCAGGTCATAAAGGGACCATCATAGTACATGGGAGCAGGAAGATTGCTTTGGAATGTGAAGAAGGCGATGCGGCTTATGCTGAGTCGGTTTGTGCCACAGAAGAGCTGAAGTTTTATAAAGACAAGGTTGATCCGGCAGACATGACTTCTTTGAAAAAGCCAGCTACGGAGCACGATCCAGCGTTGAAGTTTAAATCGTCCACAGACACTAAGATGGTTGATTTTGTTCCTGGCGATTCGTCCATAGACACTAAGAACCGGGACATCTTTGCATGGAAGCCTTCTGACATGCCAGGTGTACCGAGGGAACTCGCTGAACACACACTTAATATAGATCCTAAGTTTAAACCGATCAGGCAGTTTCTCCGCCGCTTCAACGAAAAAAGGCGTAAAGCTATTGGTGAGGACGTAGCTCGGCTGTTGGCCGCAGGGTTTATCGTGGAGGTTTTTCACCCTGAGTGGTTAGCTAATCCGGTGCTGGTTCTTAAGAAAAATGGCACTTGGCGTGTGTGTGTGGACTACACAGATTTGAACAAAGCTTGTCCAACAGATCCCTTTACCCTCCCTCGCATTGATCAGATTATTGATGCTACGACGGGTTGTGACCGTTTGTGTTTTTTGGATGCTTACTCTGGTTATCATCAGATCAAAATGGCAGTTAAGGACCAGGAGAAGACAACTTTTATAACTCCCTTTGGAGCCTTCTGCTATGTCTCCATGCCCTTTGGGCTCAAGAGTGCCCAGGCAACTTATCAGCACTGTGTTCAGAATTGTCTTCATAAGCAGATTGGGCGCAATGTTCACACATATGTGGATGATATTGTGGTAAAGTCCAGGAAGGAGGAAACATTGATAGATGACTTGAGAGAAACCTTTGACAACCTCCGGGTTTATAAGACGATGCTTAATCCGGACAAATATGTCTTTGGTGTTCCGGCAGGCAAGCTCTTGGGTTTTCTGGTGTCTAACAGGGGCATTGAGGCTAATCCGGAGAAGATCACAGCTATCACCTCTCTGGCTAAACCGGCATGTATCAATGACGTTTAGTGTCTGGCAGGCCGAATTGCGGTTTTGAGCCGGTTTATCAGTCGTCTTGGGGAGAAGGCTATCCCTTTATATCAGATGCTAAAGAAAACGGATGACTTTGTCTGGAGCGATGCAGCTGATAAAGCATTTGAGGATCTGAAGAGGCAGTTAGCTGAACTGCCTGTCCTTGCGGCCCCGATCGATAAAGAGCCTTTACTGCTATATGTGGCTGCCGATGCCCGGGCTGTTAGTGTGGCTATTGTTGTGGAGCGCAAGGAGGATGGAAAGGAGTATCCGGTTCAACGGCCGGTTTATTATATCAGTGAGGTGCTTGTCGAATCAAAGCAGAGGTATCCGCATTGGCAGAAGCTGGTGTATGGGGTGTTTATGGCAAGACGGAAGCTCAAGCATTATTTTCAGGGTCATCCTATCACAGTGGTCAATTCAACCCCTTTGGGAGACATCATCCAAAACAGAGAGGCGACTGGTCGGATTGCCAAATGGGCTATTGAGCTTGGAACTCACGGGCTCAAGTATACACCTCCCACAACGATCAAATCTCAAGCACTTGTGGACTTCATCAATGATTGGTCAGAGTTGCAGGCACCAGAGGAAAAGCCAGACAACACTTATTGGACTATTCACTTTGATGGGTCCAGGCAATTGGAGGGCTCGGGGGCTGGAGTCATATTAACTTCCCCACGAGGTGACAAGTTTTGTTATGTTCTTCATTTAATGTTCCCTTGCACTAACAATGCAGATGAGTATGAGGCGTTACTCCATGGTCTTCGGATGGCTAAAGAGATGAACCTAAGCCAGGTTAAGTGCTTCAGTGACTTGAACCTGTTTTCTCAACAGGTATCTGGCACTTGGGATTCTAAGGACCCACTCATGGTTGCATATTGACGAGAGGTGGACATAGTGGCTAGTCATTTCAAGGGTTATCAAGTTGACCATATAGACCGGCGAAAGAATGAAGCAGCGAACGCTTTAAGTCGTCTAGGCTCTCAGCGTAAACCGGTGCCACCTAATGTCTTCCTCAACGTACTGCATAATCCATCGGTCAAGATACCCATAGAGGAGGAGTTGGGTATTCCTGACCAGGAGGCCCAGTTGGTGGTGGCTTTGCATGTTATGCCGGATTGGACAGTCTCGTACTTGGCATACATGAACCGGGGCGAGTTATCGGAGGATGAAACCTTGGTCCGATAGATAATCCGGTGATCCAAGTCAATGACTAAGGGAGTCCTGGATTAGGGGGTCTCTGGACAGCCGGACTATATCCTTTGGCCGGACTGTTGGACTATGAAGATACAATATTGAAGGCTTCGTCCCGTGTCCGGATGGGACTCTCCTTGGCGTGGAAGGCAAGCTATGCAATACGGATATGTAAATCTCCTCCCTTGTAGCCAACCTTGTGTAACCCTAGCCCCCTCCGGTGTCTACAAAAACCGGAGGGTTTAGTCCGTAGGACAACATGCAATCATACCATAGGCTATCTTCTAGGGTTAGCCTCTACGATCTCGTGGTAGATCAACTCTTGTAATACTCATATCATCAAGAACAATCAAGCAGGAAGTAGGGTATTACATCCATCAAGAGGGCTTGAACCTGGGTAAACATCTTGTCCCCCGCCTCATGTTACCATCTGCCTTAGACGCACAGTTCGGAACCCCCTACCCGAGATTCGCCGGTTTTGACACCGACATTGGTGCTTTCATTGAGAGTTCCACTGTGTCGTCACCATAAGGCTTGATGGCTCCTTCGATCATCGATAGAGATGCAGTCAAGGGTGAGGTTTTCCTCCCCAGACAGATCTTTGTATTCGGCGGCTTCGCACTGCGGGCCAATTCGCTTGGCCATCTGGAGCAGATTGAGAGCTATGCCCCTGCCATCAGGTTAGATTCGGAAACTTGAACTACACGGCCGATATCCGCGGAGACTTGATCTTCTACAGATTCAAGCCCATGTCAGGTGTGCCGCACAGTCATGAAGAGCATGACATAACTCTGCCAACAGACATTATTCGGGAGATCGCATCTGCAACTACTCTGGCCGTCAATCCGGAGCAAATCACGCCATCCGAGAGCGGAAGGATAGACCCTGCCACGGAGGCTGCGATCTCAGCGGCGATAGAGCCGGATGCTGACTTCACCCCTTACGGGAGCCGTGTCACCGAACCACTGGATTCATCCCCGGCCACGGACTCTGAGCCACTTACATCCGTGCCCGTCGAACCCGACTGGGCGCCGATCATGGAGTTCACCTCCGTGGATATCTTTCCGCACTCACCTTTCGGCGATGTGCTAAATTCATTAAGGTCTCTCTCCCTGTCAGGAGAACCTTGGCCGAACTATGTCCGGCTAGAATGGGATGCGGACGACGAAGAAATTCGCTGCCCACCCACCACCCACTAAGTAGCCACTGTCGACGATTTAACCGACATGCTTGACTTTGACTCTGAAGACTTCGACGGTATGGACGACGATGCAGGAGACGAACAGGAACCACCGCCCATAGGGCGCTGGACCGCCACCTCAGCATATGATATATACATGGTGGACACCCCCAAAGAAGGCAATGGCGACGAGACAGCGGAGGATGACCCCTCCAAGAAGCAACCCAAGCGACGACGTCAGCGGCACCGCTCTAAGTCCCGCCACAGCAAAAGTAGTGATACCGGCGTAGGAGATAATAACACTCCGGATAGTGCCGAAGACAACAACAATCCCCTCCAGCACGATGCAGAGCCGGAGGACGAACAAGCTAGCCCTCCAGAGTGGGCAACAGATGGAAAAACGGAGGAGGACAATTACATGCCTCTCTCCAAAGACGAGGCGAGCCTCGGCGATGAAGAATTTATCATGCCTGAGGACCCCGTCGAGCAAGAGCGCTTCAAGCGCTGGCTTATGGCCATGGCAAATAGCCTAAACAAAAAGCAGCAACAACTTCAAGCTGATCAAGACTTGCTAGCAGACATATGGACCGAAGTCCTTGCCGCCGACGAGTACGAACTCGAGCGCCCCTTCAAGAGTTACCCAAAACGCAGGTTGCTACCTCCCCTCGAGGAGGAAGCAATGAAACCTCATTCACCAGTGTACGATGCGACTGACCAGCCACTGCGTGGCCGAGCCAGAGAGGTGTTTCAGCCTGAAGTTTAGTCTGCACCCCGCCGCCACTCAATCAAAAATACTATGCCCCGGGGCAACACAAAGGACCTACGAGACGTATTGGAGAGTAAGGCAAAAATCGCAAGGTCGATATACGGGTCACGGGCACGCGCGCCAACACGGGACGATGATCATCGCGTCGGATACACCAAGAGTAAATCTGGCCGGCCCGAATACAGCAAACAAGACTCATACGAACTGCGTCGGGATATAGCCCGGCACAGAGGCGCCGCACACCCCCTATGCTTCACTGATGAAGTTATGAATCATGAATTCCCGGAGGGTTTCAAACCCGTAAATATCGAATCATACGATGGTACAACAGATCCTGCTGTATGGATTGAGGATTTTCTCCTTCACATCCACATGGCTCGCGGTGATGATCTACATGCCATCAAGAACCTCCCACTAAAACTTAAAGGGCCAGCTCGGCATTGGCTGAACAGCTTGCCAGCAGACTCCGTAGGCACTTGGGAGGATCTGGAAGACGCATTCCTGGATAACTTCCAGGGCACTTATGTGCGGCCACCAGATGCTGATGACTTGAGCCATATAACCCAGCAGCCAGGGGAATCGGTCAGACAATTCTGGACACGGTTCCTGACTAATAAAAACCAAATTATCGAATGTCCGGACGCAGAGGCCCTAGCGGCATTCAAGAATAACATCCGTGACGAATGGCTGGCTCGCCACCTGGGCCAGGAGAAGCCGAAATCTATGGCAGCCCTCACAACACTCATGACCCGCTTTTGCGCGGGCGAGGATAGCTGGCTAGCTCGCAGCAACAACACATCGAGGAATCTGGGCACTTCGGATACCTAATATGCCAACGGTAGGCAACATCGTAATAGACCAAAGCGCCACAATAACGGCGATAACACCAAAGATATGGCAGTCAATGCCGGACTCAGAGCCTCTAGATCCGCTCAGCGGAAAAAGCCATTTAAAAGAAGTACTCCGGCTCTGTCCAGTTTGGATCGCATACTGGATCGCTCGTGTCAAATCCACGGCACCCCCAAAAAGCCAGCCAATCACACTAACAGAGAATGTTGGGTGTTCAAGTAGGCTGGCAAGTTAAATACCGAAAACAAGGACAAGGGGCTGCATAGCGATGACGAGGAGGAGCCCCGGCTGCCGAACATAGGAGGACAGAAGGGGTTCCCCCCACAAGTGAAGACGGTGAACATGATATACGCAACCCACATTCCCAAGAGCGAGCGGAAGCGTGCACTAAGGGACGTCTATGCGATGGAGCCCGTCGCCCCAAAGTTCAACCCATGGTCTGCTTGCCCGATCACCTTTGATCGTAGGGACCACCCCACTAGTATCCGTCATGGCGGATCCACCTAAAAGTGCAACTATCCCTGGGTGGTTTTGGTAATTCCTAACAACATATAGCTCAATTAGCTAACATTATTCCAATATTAATATTTTAGGAAAATCTAAATGAATGGCATGGCATGGATGAGGAAAGTGGATCCCTCAAAATTCTAAGGACAAAAAGTTTGGCTCAAGCTTGAAGCTCAAGACTCTACATTTTATATTTTAGTGATCCAAGATCACATTGAGTCTATAGGAAAAGCCAATACTATCAAGGAGGGATGAGGTGTTTCTTAATGGCTTGCTTGCTCAAAGTGCTTAGTGATATGCTCCAAAATCCTCAACTACCTTCCCACATCCACATATGACCTAAACCAAAAGTCAAACTCGGCCCCACCGATTCTTTCTATCCGGCGCCACCGAGTTTTAAATGTCATAGCCACTGCCACAAACCCTAGGCAAATCGGTCTCACTGATAGGGATCTCGGTCTCACCAAGATGGGATTGTAATCTCTCTGTTTCCCTTCGTAACGTTTTGGTCTTACCGAGATGAGCGATCGGTCCCACCGAGATTGCAATGTATACTCTCCGTTTCCCTTTTGTAACATTTCGGTCTCACCGAGATAAGCGAATCGGTCCCATCGAGTTTACCTGACCAACTCTCTGGTTAGCTTATTACCAAAATCGATCCCACCGAGTTTGTGTAATCGGTCACACCGAGATTACGTTATGCCCTAACCCTAACCATATCGGTCCTACCGAGTTGCATCTCAGTCCCACCGAAAATCCTAACGGTCACTAGGTTTGCTGAATCGGTCCGACTGAGTTTAACCATTCGGTCCCACCGAGTTTGGCAAATTGTGTGTAACAGTTAGATTTTGTGTGGATGCTATATATACCCCTCCACCCACTCTTCATTCATGGAGAGAGCCATCAGAACATACCTACACTTCCAATACACATTTTCTGTGAGAGAACCACCTACACTTGTGTTGAGGTCAAGATATTCCATTCCAACCATATGAATCTTGATCTCTAGCCTTCCCCAAGTTGCTTTCTACTCAAATCTTCTTTCCACCAAATCCAAATCATGTCAGATAGAGTTGAGTGTTGGGGAGACTATCATTTGAAGCACAAGAGGAAGGAGTTCATCATCAACACACCATTTGTTACTTCTTGGAGAGTGGTGTCTCCTAGATTGGCTAGGTGTCACTTGGGAGCCTCTGACAAGATTGTGGAGTTGAACCAAGGAGTTTGTAAGGGCAAGGAGATCGCCTACTTCGTGAAGATCTACCGCTAGTGAGGCAAGTCCTTCGTGGGAGACGGCCATGATGGAATAGACAAGGTTGCTTCTTTGTGGACCCTTCGTGGGTGGAGCCCTCCGTGGACTCACGCAACCGTTACCCTCCGTGGGTTGATGTCTCCATCAACGTGGATGTACGATAGCACCACCTATCGGAACCACGACAAAAACATCAGTGTCTCCAATTGCGTTTGAATCCTCCTTCCCTTTACATTCTTGCAAGTTGCATGCTTTACTTTCCGCTGCTCATATACACTTTTGCATGCTTTCTTGAATTGTGTGGAGATTGCTTGACTTGTGCTAAGATAGCTAAAATCTGCCAAGAACTAAAATTGGGAAAAGGCTAGATTTTTATTTGGTCAAGTAGTCTAATCACCCCCCCCCCCTCTAGACATACTTTCGATCCTACAAGTGGTATCAGAGCTTTTATCTCCATTTGCTTTGATTTCCATAGCTTTTGGTGGTCATAACCTTGGTTTCACAACCTAGGAGAGTATGGCATCTAGCGAGGGAAATTATCACCGTAGAGGTCCTTACTTTGATGGTACTAATTTTGCTAGTTGGAAGCATAAGATGAAAATGCATATTCTTGGACATAACCCCGCCGTTTGGGCTATTGTGTGTATTGGCTTGCAAGGTGAATTCTTTGACGGGAAAGAACCGAACCGTGAAGCCACCGCGGAAGAGTTGAAAATTCTGCAATACAACGCTCAAGCTTGTGATATCCTCTTCAATGGATTGTGCCCCGAAGAATTCAACAAAATCAGCCGTCTTGAGAATGCAAAGGAAATTTGGGATACTTTGATTGATATGCATGAAGGTACCGACTCCGTCAAGGAATCCAAATTGGATGTGCTTCAAAGTCAACTTGACAAGTTCAAAATGAAGGATGGTGAAGGTGTTGCTGAAATGTACTCTAGGCTTGCTCTTATCACAAATGAGATTGCCGGCTTAGGGAGTGAAGAGATGACCGATAGATTCATCATCAAGAAGATCCTAAGAGCCTTGGATGGAAAATATGATACCGTGTGCACATTGATCCAAATGATGCCCAATTACAAAGATCTCAAGCCAACGGAAGTCATTGGAAGAATTGTTGCTCATGAGATGTCACTCAAGGATAAAGAGGAACTTCACAACAAATCAAGTGGTGCTTACAAAGCCTCATGTGAAGCCCCCACATCATCGAGTGAGAAACAAACCTTCAATGAAGAATTGAGCTTAATGGTGAACAACTTCAACAAGTTCTACAAGAGTAGAAGCAAAGATAGAAGCTCCAAGTCAAGGTCCTACAATGACAAAAGATCTTCTAGTCGAGAGCGAAACTGATA
Organism: Triticum urartu; assembly: GCF_003073215.2. Classification (NCBI taxonomy): domain Eukaryota; kingdom Viridiplantae; phylum Streptophyta; class Magnoliopsida; order Poales; family Poaceae; genus Triticum; species Triticum urartu. Next base: position 171,395,759 of record NC_053026.1, on the reverse strand, counting down.
CAATTGTGGACGGCCCGGACACTATTCCAATGAGTGTACGGCCCCCTACAAGAGAAGAGAAGATTCTCCCAAGAGAAGAAGTAGAAGAGAAGAATCACCACCTAGAGAAAGAAGGAGTAGAGATGATCGTTATGAACGAAGACCATCACGGAGAAGCAAGGATTCGGAAAGAAAGGACAAGTCATCAAGGAGCTACACAAAACAAAGACATCAAGCTCATGTTGGTGAATGGGTATCCGGCTCCGACTCCGACAACCACTCCGAGAGAAGCTATCACTCCGACTCCGAATATACTCAAGATGAAGGTGTTGCCGGTCTAGCACTTGTGACAACCAACTCCTACGACATATTTGACTCACCAAATGAAGGAGTTGGAACATGCTTCATGGCTAAAGGCCCAAAGGTATCACACCCCGAGTATGTTGATTTCAATAGTGATGAAGATGACTTGTTAGGTGATGATAATTTACTTGTTGACAACTCTAGTGATGAATATTGTGATGAAACATCAATAAATCATGCTAATCAAGATAAAACGAATGACAATGACAAGGAGAAGATTGAGTCTCTAACTAAAGAACTAAACACTCTTAAGTTAGCTCATGAAACTATCTTAGGAGATCATCGAGAACTTTTAAGGACTCATGAGAAATTACGCTTTGAAAAGCTCAACCTTGAGCAAGAGCATGAGTTCTTAAAAGCAATCAATGATGATCTTCGCAAGAAAATTTCTTCTTACATTGCCAAGCGTTTACTCTTATCCACTTACATGCCTCAAGTCAAGTTTAGTAACAAGAACAAGAAAGATTCTTCCTCTATAGTAACAATAATCATGCTAAATCCAATATTGTTGCTTCTAGTAGTTCTCTTGATCCCACTAATGATTCTCTTAGCCAAGTTACACTTGAGCAAGAAAATAGCTTATTGAAGGGAATTATAGAGAAAGGTGTTTACAAGAGCCTTGCCGGAAGTAAGCAATTCGAGGAAATTGTACGCAATCAAGGAAGGCACCGGAAGAATCAAGGCGTTGGTTTTGAACGAAAGTTCAATGCCAATGGAGTTGAGTGGGAAGAAGATCAATACCCCAAGAAGAAGTTTGTTCCTCAACAAGAGAAGTATGATCCTACTTCTTTCAAAGGGACACAAGCTCAAGATGATCTTCCACCACAAGACCAGAAGCAAAAAGGCAAGGACAAGCTTCAAGAGGAAATTGATGCATTTGAAGAAGCTCCTAAGGCCTTGGTCAAGTGGGTTCCCAAGACTACTTCAAGTTCCACTTCGTCAAGTACAACTACAACACCAAGGATTCCCATCAAGATGGTGTGGATCCTGAAGAAGAACTAGAGAGTTCTTGAGGGTGACTCCACCAACATACTTCACTCTTATCATCTTGGCAAGAACAAGTGCAATCAACTTCCACATCTTGCACTAGTTCAAGGAGTCACAAACCCTCTTGTTGGAAGACAAGGGACAAGGTAACATAAAAGCTTTCATAGACATCATCTTGTGTGTGCATCACTCTATGTCTATGGATATCCTTGTTTGTTCCTTGTGGGACTAACCCATGTAGGTATTGAAAGTGCAACTCACTCCAATGGATAGCTCCAAATGATCTACATCAACATTGAGCATCCACATCTTCAACATCTACATGAAGTCATCATCGACAAAACCCAAGGTTAGTTCATCCCTCTTAGGGGGGATCTCACATCTAGGGGGAGCTTTACTCTAAGAATTGAGCTAAAGCAACTCTAATGGTGTGAACACAACAATGCTTTATGTAAAAGTGGTAACCCCACTTGTGCTTAAACGATGAGTGTCGGTGTCAAAACCGGCGGATCTCGGGTAGGGGGTCCCGAACTGTGCGTCTAGGCCGGATGGTAACAGGAGACAGGGGACACTTTGTTTTACCCAGGTTCGGGCCCTCTCGATGGAGGTAATACCCTACTCCTGCTTGATTAATATTGATGATATGGGTAGTATAAGAGTAGATCTACCACGAGATCAAGGAGGCTAAACCCTAGAAGCTAGCCTATGGTATGATTGTTGTGTATGGAGTTGATTGCCTACGGACTACAACCCTCCGGTTTATATAGACACCGGATAGGGTTAGGGTTACACAGAGTCGGTTACAATGGTAGGAGATCTTGAATATCCGCATCGCCAAGCTTGCCTTCCACGCCAAGGAAAGTCCCATCCGGACACGGGATGAAGTCTTCAATCTTGTATCTTCATAGTCCAGGAGTCCGGCTAAAGGTATAGTCAGGCTACCCGAACACCCCCTAATCCAGGACTCCCTCAGTAGCCCCCGAACCAGGCTTCAATGACGATGAGTCCAGCGCGCAGATTTGTTCGGCATTGCAAGGCGGGTTCTTCTCCAAATCTTGTGTACCTGTAGGAATAATGTCCGATTTTTGTAATGTAGTCCTCCTCGGCTTCCATGCCCAATAATGGCCGTCTTCCACGTGTTCAAACAAATGCGAAAAGCCAGGGCGTTTTTACATCCACACCGCTAGCTGTATAAATGAGCCGCCTATTTAACGGGATGGGGATTTAGGTCCAAACCACATCTTCTCCTTTCCGCGAGTTATCATCAGAGCGCTCCCAGCAAAGGTCCATTCCAACATGACCAGCCATCGCAGCTCCTCCCCTCGCCCCTCCGGTCCCAAACCCAGGGACTGGGAGAGTTGCACCATCCCGCATAGCAAGTTAGCGTCACTTCAGGCCAAGGGATTCCTCCCTCAGGCATACATGGTCCCGGTCCGAGCCGGTCTCGCCACCTATAATGGCGGAAAACAAGCCGAGAGCACCCCCAATCCTTCTAAAGGAGAGCGGGTGTGCCTCGTCCCCTATCTAATAAGGGGACTGGGATTTCCAATTCACCCATTTCTCCGCGGGCTTCTGGAGTTCTACGGCCTCCAGCTACACAATCTCACGCCCGCCTCCGTATTGCACATCGCGGGTTTCGTCGCCCTTTGCGAGCTATTTTTAGGCGTTGAGGCTCATTTCGCGCTGTGGAAGAGGTTATTCTGCCTTGTGCCCCGTTCTAAAAAGGGGTCTATATATCAAGTGGGCGGAGCCGAAGTATGGCGCATCGCCGGGACTGGATACCTATCCGGTACCCCAAAGAAGGCGTCCGAGGACTGGCCTTCGGAATGGTTTTACATAGATGACATCCCGCTACCGGACCCTATTCGGGTCGGTCTCCCTGAGTTCAACAGTGCTCCATTGAACAAATGCTTGAGCTGGCGTCCGCGGAGCTCTCAGAGAGAAAGTGACAGAGATGTCCTTTACCCGATGAGCCGGATAAGACTGTTGGCTCATTCCGGACTAACCATGATTGGAGTCATGGCCGCATGCATTATGCAGGGGGTGCAGCCGCTTCAATATAGAGTCCACCCCATGTGGGATTTCAACGGGGAGGATGATGCCACATGTTACGGTCGTAAGGGGCCGGACTCAGCTGCCGCCTTAGTATCTTATCCTCTTTGTATAAGGGAGAAAAGGAGGAATTCCTCCGCGTCAATCCGCAGGCCAGATTTACTATGTACGATCCTCCAAGTTGGGTAAGTGAATAATTGCGCTTGCCCATTTGTTCTATACTCCCACGGTTAGATATTTAGTCTAACAACTTCAGTGCAGGAACTGCGACAGGAGGTAAAGGATATAAACAGCCGCCCTCCATAGCCCGAGGACCCAGAACGGTCCCTCGATCCGGACTCCGAAGAGGATCCGGACATATCGGTGGAGCTTATCGACGGGGTGTTCCATCAGCTAAGCAAGGACAATACCTTGGTAGCCATCACGGCTGATTACCCAGGGTTAATCCCAGCCTCCCAGGTGACAGAAGCCGGAGTCTCATTCCCTCGAGAGAGATTGCACTCTCACGTATTCTGGTGTTTCTGATGACAACCGTGTTTTGCAGGGGAGTTTTCCAAGGCAGGAGGCCGAACCTGCGGCGGCTAGCCAACGAGGGGCCGCAGGGCCCTATGGGGCAAAAAGGAATGAAGTCCGGACTGAGATGCCGGCGCAAAGGTATAGCGCACCCTCTGTTTCCCTGGTGTTATTCTGTCAGGGCATATTAACGTTCGTGCTATCTTCAGAACGAAGAGACCTCGCCGGACTACATCCGGAGAGGTTGCCAATCGCGCCTCCACCAGCCAGGCTCCAACGGCTGGCCAGGAAGCGGAGGCGAGCACAAGGTGCATACCGGACGCTCCTCCGACAGAGGATGAGGACAGGCTGTCTGCCACAAATTCTGAAGTGGAGAGTGCCATGAACCACAGGCGTCGCCGGACAGTTCTACGCGACGCTTGTTTCTCCCAAGAGGCTTTAGATGCCTTTAATTCGGGAGATGCGTACCTCCGTGCCGCTCAAAATGGTTTAGCCAAAGCCACGGAGCAGTATGTAAAAGACATACGGGTAAGAAAATTTTGGTCAAATATATATATACCAGTAGCCCCCGAGACTTGAAACAGTTAGAGCAACTGATTTAAGGATCTTTTAATATGCAGGTTCTTACAGAGAAGAATACTGTACTGTCCCAGGAGCTGGAAAAGTGCAAGGCCCAACTAGAGGCCGCACTAGCCGCAGCAGGGGAGTCCAAAGAGACCCCCTCAAGTAAGATACACTTCGAAAGATTAGTATTGTGTGGTGTGGGTGTAAATCTAACAAATCATATTGCAGATGGCGCCGGACTCGATCCGGACAACAAACAACTCTTACGCCAGCTAAAGGCCGATGAGAGTATGTTGACAAGGGTGAGGCGAGAGAAGAATGATCTTTAGGATGCCAACACCAAACTGGACGTCGAACTTAAAGATGTTCGTGGCCAGCTGTCGGACTCCACAAAGGAGAATCAGCGGCTTCGACGCGGCATTTTTAGTAAGTGCTTGAACGAACTTTGAAAAAGAGTTCGGTGAAGAAGTCGACTAACAGAGTAATGTCTGTAGGTATGCTCACAGGTCGTCCTGCAGAGGAGATGCCCGGTTCTACGGGTGACCTTCTTCCCGAACTCATGCAACTGCATGAGCGAATTCGGCAGGCGATGCGAGGTGTTGGCCAAGCTTTATGGCCTGCCCACTCCATGCCCGAGGGCCTTGGAGAGCTTGCGGAGAAGCTGAAGGGAGCTCGGCGGCGCTTCCGGTTGTGGAAGATATCGACCTGCCGACAAGGCGCTAGGGAAGAATGGGCCATGGTGAAGACCCGTTTTACGAAGTCTGACCCAAACCACATGGCCGAGGTCGGACCAGTGGGGCCTGACAGGAAGGAGATCCCTGTGAGCTTAGTATACGGCCAAGTGGAGTTGGCCATGAAGTATTCCCAGCAGGACTGTAAATTAGACAGCCTGTTAGATGGTATAGAAGAGGAATACAATCAGTCAGAATGACTATGTAATTTTGAATTGACATGTGTAATGCCTTCTAGCCGGATTGTAGATCATTTGTCGTTGCCGACCTTTTCGCTTCGACCTCGGGACCTGACGGTCCGGAGTGTTTCCGAATACCATAGCGGTTATATAAGAACCGTGGTATGCATGGAGACCAGGCATAGGGGTCATTAGTGCTTTATCAGACAAGTGCCCAACTAGTTATCTTATATTACATGGTTAGTAAGAAACATCTTCCAGAGAGAATAGTTCCGTTAGGGGTTCCTTTCGCTGGGAGGCATGCCCTAAAGTGCATGTCCGGACTGCGTAAAAAGACGCAGAAAAAAGCATCTGGGGGCGCATATAAAAAAATAAAAAAGATCATCTTTTATCTCACCGACCGAATATTCCCTTAAGAACGCTAGCTTTCGGCTTCACCTAGTCTGAGGTACACATCCGGCTGACCCGGCAGTAACAATCGCAGAGGTGCTCCCTTTACCACCTAGCCAAACAATCGGGAACGTAGGGGTAAGCACAGGAGCTAGGCAACCCAGCTTGGCCAAAACTTACGTCATATCGATGCATATAATGGTGAAGAAAAAGGTACATGCGGAAGTTTGACGCATGTGTTGGGCATGAAGCCCGTATAAATAAGCTTCTGTTAAAGAAGCCCCTAGGTTTAATGAGCGTGAGTGGCGCGTCACTAGATAAGCCTTTAAGGGCTATAAAAGAAAAGAGGGGAAGGAGAGAAATGTTAGACAGAAAAATGCAAAAAATGGACAGAGGAAGGAGACGAACACAGAGTCCGGCGCTAGGCATAGAATCTTCGGAGACGGGTGGCGTTCCACGGGTTCGGCTCGAGTCGGTTATCCGACGCATCTCGCAGGCGGTACGCCCCGCCAGTCAGGACTTGGTCGATTATGAATGGACCTTCCCACTTGGTCTTGAGTTTGTCCTTTTTCTTATCCGGCAGGCGTAGAACTAGTTCGCCAACATTGTAATTTTTGGCCCGTACTTCTCTGCTTTGATATCTTCGGGCCTGCTGTTGATAAAATGCGGAACGGGCTTTTGCCACATCGCGCTCCTCCTCCAGGGCGTCCAAGTTGTCCTGCCGATCGAGCTCGGCTTCTCTTTCTTCATACATGCGCACTCTAGGTGAGTCATGAATTATGTCACAGGGCAGAATTGCCTCTGCGCCGTACACCATAAAAAATGGTGTGTATCCGGTGGTGCGATTTGGCGTGGTCCGCAGCCCCCATAGCACGGAGTCGAGCTCCTCTACCCAGTGCGTGTTAGATTCCTTGAGGGACCGCACCAGTCTGGGTTTAATGCCGCTCATTATAAGACCATTTGCACATTCGACCTGGCCGTTGGTTTGTGGGTGATAGACGGAAGCATAATCGAGCTTGATGCCCATGTTTTTGCACCAGAGTTTTACCTTGTCAGCGGTAAAGTTTGTACCGTTATCGGTTATGATGCTGTGGGGGACGCCCTAGTGGTGTACCACCCCGGATATGAAGTCTATCACAGGTCCGGATTCGGCCGTTTTAATAGGCTTGGCTTCTATCCATTTGGTGAATTTGTCCACCATGACCAGTAAGTATTTTTTCCTATCGGTCCCACCTTTAAGGGGTCCGACCATGTCAAGCCCCCAGACCGCAAAAGGCCAGGTGATGGGTATAGTTTGGAGTGCGGTGGGTGGCATATGGCTTTGGTTGGCAAAAAGTTGGCAACCAGCGCATCGTTGGACTAAGTCCTGAGCGTCTGCCCGGGCCGTCGGCCAATAAAAGCATGTACGGAAAGCCTTGCTAATAAGGGACCGAGCAGCGGCGTTGTAACACCCGTTGTAACACCCCGGATGTAACTTTCCCAATTTGTACTCCAACTCTTGCCGTTTCCGGCGTTAAGTTATTTTATTTTCTCGGGTTCGGGTCTTTGCCTTTGTGTGTTTTTGTTGTTGTCATGCATCTCATATCATGTCATCATGTGCATTGCATTTGCATACGTGTTCATCTCATGCATTCGAGCATTTTCCCCGTTGTCCTTTTTGCATTCCGGCGCTTCGTTCTCCTCCGGTGGTCATTTCTAGCTTTCTTTCGTGTGTGGGGATTAAACATTTCCGGATTGGACCGAGACTTGCCAAGCGGCCTTGGTTTACTACCGGTAGACCGCCTGTCAAGTTTCGTATCATTTGGACTTCGTTTGATACTCCAACGGTTAACCGAGGAATCGAAAAGGCCTCGTGTGTGTTGCAGCCCAACACCCCTCCATTTTGGCCCAAAACCCACCAAAACCTTCTCCATCATCTAGAGCATTCGATCACGATCGCGTGGCCGAAAACCGCACCTCATTTGGACACTCCTAGCTCCCTCTACCTCTATTTAAAGATCCCCCGAAAATCTCCTTCTCCTTCCCCCCCGAAAACCCTAGATCTCATCATCGCACGGCGCCGGACAAAAATCCCACCGACGGACATGTCCGGGCCGACCCCGCCGCCGCCACGTGGCATCACGCCATTCGCCCGTGCGCCGTGTCCACATCCCCGCCGGCCCGCTCGGCCCGGCCGGGGCCCCCGGAGCCCGTTCGGCTCACCCCCGCCGCCTGGGAGCCCCGCGCCCGCACGCCGCCACCTCCCTCGAAGCTGGCCGCCGCCTGCCCTCCAGCGCTACCGCACCATCGCCGCCCCGCTGCCGCAGTTCGCCGGCGACCGCGGCCACCATCGCCGCCCCGGGCCCGCGTCCCTCGCCGCCCCTCGGGTCCCGTGCCCGGCCGCGCCTCCCTGGCCTCCCTCTCCGGCGAATACCTCGTCGCCGGATCCCCTCTCCGGCGAGAAGCTCCGGCGAGATCCACCACCGCCTTGTCTTCCGTGCACCGTTGACTTTTATCTCGATGTGGTGTTTTTTCTTCTAAGTCCTCGAAATCCCAGATCCAAGTGCCCATGTTCATCGTGCCGTAACTTTGCATCCGTAGCTCCGATTCATGCATATAGCATATCAAAATGTTCAGCTCAGAGAGTATATCATTTCATTCCATTGCATAATTTTCATTTGAGTTCATCTTGATGCCCGAAATGCTGTTAGAAGAGGGCTACTTGAGATATTTGTCAGATCTGCTGCTCCATTTAGCTTTTTGTCATTTTTGCCATGATTAATGTGTGCATGATATGCCCATGAGCTCTATATATGTTTTGTTAAGGGTTTTGTCATCTTTACAGAGGTGCAACCCATGTATTTTTGTGATGTGTGTGGTGACTAGCACAAGCTTGAAAAGTGGTGCACTTGGTAATTCTGATTTCAGGGACTTAGCAATTCTACTAAGTCCTTGAGCTGTTTATCTCATATGGCCATATGTTCATGTTGTTTCCTAGTGATCCGTGCCTCTTTTGAGGATAATCAGTAAGGATGTTTTATTAATCTTGTAGTGCTCTATCCTTCCATGTCTTTGTTCGCAATTATGGAGCACCCTAGATTGATCCAAACGAGCTCTACTTTTGCTACTTTGTGAATCTAGGCAGATTGTCAACCTGATTGCAATTTTGCCGATGATGTTGTAGTTGATCCATGCATGCCATGCTATTGTTCTTGTCATGTCTAGCTTGCATTTTGTGTCTTCTTAATGAGTGTATGCTTAGCTTGTCATGACTTGCTCTGTAGTGAGTGCATCGAGCTCGTAAACATGCCTACTTAAGTTATGTTTCGGCATGTGCCAGTTTTCACTAAGTCTGAGAACTGATTATGTTTTTGCCATGTTCACATGCTTGCAATTGTATTTTCTGATCCCTTTTGGCTCAAGGTCACTAAGGGACTTTTGTTAAGCTCTTTGAGTAGCTCCATGCCATGCTTTACTTTGCCATGTCCAGGTCCTGTAGCATGTAGTTTTGTTGCTCCAAAGAGTGCTATCTGATCTAAATTCCAGACAAGTGTTAATTTCACTAAGTCTGAAATCTGTTCGTCATATGCATTTTTGCCTTGCTTGTTTGAACCTGTTAATGGATGAATTGTCCGTAGCTCAGTGCTAGACTTTTGTTAAGCATCGTGAATGCATCCCTGCCATGTATTTTGTTGTCATGTTTGGGTGCTGTAGGATGTTCATCTCGTTGCATTTAGATGGCTACTTGCTGTAAATCGCAGACCGGTGTCATATTTGAATCGCTTGCCATTTCCAAACCGTAACTCCGATTCCGGCATTCTTTATATCGTTTTCAAGTGATTTCATCTCATCTTTCCAGTGGCACACTTGGATTTCCAAGTTGAAGCCAGGTTCATGCATCCCTTGTCAAATCTTGCATATGCATCCCGCATCGCATCCCGCATAGCATCCTCTTGTTTGATCCTTGCACGTGGTTGATTGTGTCCTTGTTGTTTGTTTGTCTTGTTTGGGTAGAGCCGGGAGACGAGTTCGCTAACGAGGAGCCCGTTGAGTTTGCTTTCGAGGATCCAGTCAACTCTGACAACTGTGCAGGCAAGATGATCATACCCTCGAAATCACTACTATCTTTGCTATGCTAATTGCTCGCTCTTTTGCTATGCCAATGCTACGATGCCTACCACTTGCTTTCAAGCCTCCCAATTGCCATGTCAAACCTCTAACCATGTCCTAGCAAACCGTTGATTGGCTATGTTACCGCTTTGCTCAGCCCCTCTTATAGCGTTGCTAGTTGCAGGTGAAGATTGGAGGCCGTTCCTTGTTGGAACATTTATTTACTTGTTGGGATATCATTATATTGCCATGTTATCTTAATGCATTATATACTTGGTAAAGGGTGGAAGGCTCGGCCTCTCGCCTAGTGTTTTGTTCCACTTCTTGCCACCCTAGTTTCCGTCATATCGTGTTATGTTCCCGGATTTTGCGTCCTTACCGGTTGGGTTTATAATGGGAACCCTTGATAGTTCGCCTTGAATTAAAAGCTTTTCCAGCAATGCCCACCCTTGGTTTTACCATTTGCCACCTAGCCTATTTTTCCCTTGGGTTTCCGGAGCCCGAGGGTCATCTTATTTAGCCCCCCCGGGCCAGTGCTCCTCTGAGTGTTGGTCCAACCGAGCGATGTCCGGGGCTACCAGGGGCAACTCTGGGCTGGCCTACCCGACGTCTGGCTCATCTGAGTGTGCCCTGAGAACGAGATATGTGCAGCTCCTATCGGGGATATGTGCAGCTCCTATCGGGATTTGTTGGCACATTCGGGCGGTGTTGCTGGTCTTGTTTTAACCTGTCGAAGTGTCTTGAAGAACCGAGATCCCGAGTCTGATCGGAACGTCTTGGGAGGAGGTCTATTCCTTCGTTGACCGTGAGAGCTTGTCATGGGCTAAGTTGGGACTCCCCTGCAGGGTTTTGAACTTTTGAAAGCCATGCCCGTGGTTATGGGAAGATGGGAATTTGTTAATGTACGGTTGTAGATAACTTGAACCTTAACTTAACTAAAATGAATCAACTGAGTGTGTTACCGTGATGGCCTCTTCTCGGCGGAGTCCGGGAAGTGGACACGGTGTTGGAGTAATGTTTGCGCAGGTTGTTCTCTAGTTTCTCGCTCGCGCTTTGCCTCCTCTTCTCGCTCTCTTTTGCGAACAGGATAGCCACCATATTTTTGCTAGTCGCTAGCTGCAGCTCCACATATTTACCTTGCCTGACCTATAAGCTTAAATAGTCTTGATCGTGAGGGTGCGAGATTGCTGAGTCCCTGTGGCTCACAGATTACTATTACACCAGATGCAGGGCCTGATGATTCCGCTCCAGGAGACGCCCTCGAGCTCAAGTGGGAGTTCGACGAAGACTCTCAACGTTACTATGTTTCCTTTCCTGATGATCAGTAGTGGTGCCCAGTTGGGGTGATCGGGACCGTGTCGCATGTTGGGTTCTCTTTTATCTTGGCGCCGTAGTCGGGCCATGAGTGTTTGGATGATGTAATGTTATTTATGTACCTTGATTGACGTGGCGAGTGTAAGCCAACTATGTTATCTCCCCTTTTATTATCTATATGACATGGGATGTTGTGAAGATTGCCTAACTTGCGACATATGCCTTCAATGCGATTATGCCTCTAAGTCGTGCCTCGACACGTGGGAGATATAGTCGCATCGAGGGTGTTATAGGCGTGGTGGCCACCGAGTCCGGCATGAATTTCAGCCAGACGGTTCCGCCCTTCCTCTTCGAAGATGCACCTTTGAAGGACTCCGGTAGTGCTTTTCTTATAAAGCTCTCCCTCATGGACTCTATAGGCTTTAGATCGCCGCACTATGCAGCGGGCCTCGTTTTGGTCCTCCGGGAGTTCCTGCCTAGTAAGGTAGGCTAGGAATGGTTCTGTCCACGGGGTGATGACCGCCATTATTACGTGGGCTGAAGGTGTAATTTCATTGGCAGAGCCTCCAATTGTGTCAGATTGTTCGGCGTCGAGTGGTGCGGCTGGGTCCGGGCTGTTATTTACGGGTTCCCCCTCCCATGTTTCGGATGGCTTAAACAATCTTTCCAAAAAGATGTTGGGGGGACTGCATCGCGTTCTGCTCTGATGCGTGCCAGGATGTCCGCTGCTTGATTGTTTTCTCGGACTATATGGTGAAACTCCAACCCTTCGAACCGAGCCTTTGAAGGGGGAATTTGTGTCCGTCCGTTTTCGGCTCGACAACGAGCACTGCGCTGACAACTTGATGTGTTGCTGCAATGTACAATAACATTGGTTCGCCGGTGTTCGGCGCGGCCAGGACTGGGTTTGTTGCCAATATGGCTTTTATTTCATCAAGTCCGGCCGTGGCGGCCTCCGTCCACTCGAAGTGTCCGGTGCGCCGAAGGAGGCGATAGAGGGGTAGTGCCTTTTCTCCCAAGCGGGAGATGAAGCGGCTTAAAGCCGCCACGCATCCAGTTAATTTTTGTATTTGTTTGAGGTCCTTTGGGATATCCAATTGTGACAAAGCTCGGATCTTGGCTGGATTAGCTTCAATTCCTCTACCGGATACAATGAAGCCCAAGAGCTTTCCGGCTGGAACGCCGAAGACGCATTTTTCCGGGTTGAGCTTGATGTCGTATTTTCGAAGGTTATCAAAAGTAAGCCTCAAGTCATCTATTAGAGATTTGACATGTCTTGATTTGATGACCACATCATCCACATACGCCTCAACTGTTTTGCCGATCTGATTTGCCAGACATGTCTGGATCATGCGCTGATATGTTGCGCTGGCGTTTTTCAGTCCGAAGGGCATTGTGTTGAAGCAGAATGGGCCGTATGGTGTGATGAATGTTGTTGCAGCTTGGTCTGATTCTGCCATCTTGATTTGATGGTAACCGGAGTATGCGTCGAGGAAACACAACGAGTCGTGTCTTGCGGTGGCATCGATAATTTGATCGATACGGGGGAGGGGGAAGGGATCCTTTGGGCAAGCCTTGTTAAGGTCTTTAAAATCGACACACTGGCGCCAGGATTTGTCCTTCTTTGGTACCATCACCAAGTTTGCTAGCCAGTCCGGATGTTTTATGTCTCTAATGAATCCGGCCTCCAATAGCTTGGCTAGCTCCTCTCCCATAGCATGTCTCTTGGGTTCAGAAAAACGCCAAAGGGCTTGTTTGACAGGTTCGAATCCTTTTAGGATATTTAAGCTATGTTCGGCCAGCTTGCGTGGGATCCCTGGCATGTCTGAAGGGTGCCAGGAGAAAATGTCCCAGTTCTCTCATAGGAACTCTCGCAGTGCGGCGTTTACATCCGGGCTCAGTCGTGCCCCGATGGAAGCTGTTTTATTGGGGTCCGTTGGATGGACCTGGAATTTGACTATTTTGTCAGCTGGCTTGAAGGATGTGGATTTGGATCTCTTATCGAGTATCACATCATCCCTGTTAACCGTGGAGCGCAGCGCAGTCAGTTCCTCGGCCACTAGGGCTTCGGATAGTGCCTCAAGGGCTAATGCGGTCGTCTTGTTTTCGGCGCGGAGTGCAACGTCCGGATCACTAGCTAGAGTGATAATTCCGTTCGGCCCGGGCATCTTAAGCTTCATGTACCCGTAATGGGGTATTGCTTGGAAGATTGTGAATGCTTCCCGTCCAGTAAAGCGTGATGTCCGCTCTTAAACGGGGCCACTTGAAACGTGACTTCTTCGGACCTGTAATTATCCGGCGTGCCGAACACCACATCTAGTGTGATTTTTCCTGTGCAGCGCGCTTCCCGACTGGGGATTATTCCTCTAAAGGTTGTGCTGCTTCGCTCGACGCGGCTCCAGTCTATTTCCATTTTTTGAAGGGTTTCCTCATAAATGAGGATCAGTCCGCTGCCTCCATCCATGAGCACCTTGGTGAGGCGAAAGCCGTCCACTATGGGACTGAGGTCCAATGCGGCTGGTGCTCGGGCTGTTCGGAATTTAGGTTCATCACTTGCGTTGAAGGTAATAGCAGTGTCGCTACATGGATTTATTGTTGCAACTTGATAGACTTCGGCGAGGCTGCGGAGTGTTCTTTTTCGCACATTGTTTGATGCGAAAGTCTCGAAGACTGTGAGAACGGTACTGGTGTCCTCGGGCTGGCTTTCTGCGGCCTCCAGGATTAAGAGGTCCTCGCCAATTTTGGCCACCTGCCGGAGTATCCAACATGCTCTGAGGCTGTGAGTTGGTGTGGCGTCCTTTGTACTGTGAATTCTACAGGGTCCATCAAGCCACCTTTCCAGTACGGTTCCATGCCCTGTAGAGGGTTTTGGCTTTTTGGTGTTTATCCCGGGTGTCCTATGATGATGCACCCTCTTAGTTCGGACGGGATTACTATTCAAGGCCGGATTATCCCAAAATTTTATTTCGGTTTTCCAGGTGCTTTCCATCGCACAATATTTTTGTACTATGGACGCCAAGTCAGCGAAGCGTGTAATATCACGACGACTTACGGCGTTAAGGATTCCCTCGTCCGTGCAATTACTGCAGAAAATTGAGATTGCGTCTTCCTCGTGGCAATCCTTTATCCTGTTCATAACCGAGAGGAATCTGGCCCAGTAATGATGTACTGTTTCCTCGGGCCACTGCCTGATTTCGGAGAGATCGCTTATGTTTGGGTGGGCGGGTGTCGTTGAATCTGAAACCTCACCCAATCCAAGATTCGGAGGCCGAAGAGTTTCCGAACTCTGAAGTTCGGATTCTTGGATGTTGTCCAATGAATCTAGCCCGTTGCCTGATCCTAAGCTCAGGTCTTGAGTTACATCCTCCCCTCCGCGGGTATCCGGCTTGGAGGAGTCAGGAATTTGGACGTAGCTAGTCCTTAAAATAGATGAAGGGTCGCCACACTGCGCCTCTACCACGGCAACGTGGTGGGTGACTTGGGGAGAGTTAATTTCTCTTAGATCGGGTTTAAGCCCAACCTGGTTGTAATCCGTAGCTACCCCCAGGGCGGCGATGCGATCCAAGAGCTCGTTTACGGAAGAGAGCTCCATTGGATCTAGCTGCTCGACGAGCTCCGAGCTGACGTGTAGGTTGCTTTTGATGACCCGAGAGGTCACCGTCGGCGCAACAGCCGAACAGGTGGTCATGAGGAAACCACCTAGCCGGAGGGTCTGGCCAACAGCCAAGGCTCCCTTAGCAACGGCACCGTCTTTAAAGACGGGAAGAGGCATCCTTCCTGATTGTGACGGCACAGAGGAACTCTCAATGAAAGCACCAATGTCGGTATCAAAATCGGCGGATCTCGGGTAGGGGGTCCCGAACTGTGCGTCTAGGCCGGATGGTAACAGGAGACAGGGGACACTTTGTTTTACCCAGGTTCGGGCCCTCTCGATGGAGGTAATACCCTACTCCTGCTTGATTAATATTGATGATATGGGTAGTACAAGAGTAGATCTACCACGAGATCAAGGAGGCTAAACCCTAGAAGCTAGCCTATGGTATGATTGTTGTGTATGGAATTGATTGCCTACGGACTACAACCCTCAGGTTTATATAGACACCGGATAGGGTTAGGGTTACACAGAGTCGGTTACAATGGTAGGAGATCTTGAATATTCGCATCGCCAAGCTTGCCTTCCACGCCAAGGAAAGTCCTATCCGGACACGGGACGAAGTCTTCAATCTTGTATCTTCATAGTCCAGGAGTCCGGCTGAAGGTATAGTCCGGCTACCCGAACACCCCCTAATCCAGGACTCCCTCAATGAGTATGACCTATGATCAAATGTTCTCATTTGACTCCTAAGTCAATATACTCATATATAGATGACCTCGTCATCGCAAATTGTTTGATAGATGCTAGAATTGGTTGTGCATGCTTTGCCACATATTTCAATTGCCATTTTATTGTGTGAGCATGTTCATTGCATATTTCACTCATTCGAGGACATCCACTTGTTGTTTTGATTGATTGTTTTTCTTTCTTTTGCGAAGTGGATGGACAAGAATGCCTAAGAACCCTCTCTGGCTATCTATGCTTTTCTCGTCTCAAACTCTATTCATGCTACATCACAAAATTTGATCAAGTCAGATTCGAACCACTCTGTGTGAGGAGCACTCGGAGTCCCCGATTCGTCATAGACTTAAACTTCCAAAACTTCTTTGTGCTTTTCGGTCTGACCGATCCCTCCATTTCGGTCATACCGAGATCACTAAGTCGATCTAGGTTTTCAATCTCGGTGCAACCGATTTGAACCTTTCGGTCACACCGAGTTTCAGTAACTGCTTGCAGTTATGAATCTTGGTGCCACCGAGTTGTTCCACTCGGTCACACCGACAGGTCAGACTATATATACTCACGGGCAAAATTTTGGAAATTTCTCCGAAACCCCTTCGCCCGCGCATAGCTCGCTCTGCCTCCTAGGTCTTCGGATCGTCCTCCTCGTCGCCAGCCGCCTCTTGTCGCTGGTCTCCGCCGCCGTCAACGGAATTCTTCCCCGCTGTTGCCGCCGTAGCGAGTTCATCGCCGAACTAGGGTATGGACTCGATCACAGTGATATCCCCGTCCGATTCCTAGCACATTGTGTTCATTATGATTCTTACCACGATTGAAATGCTTCTATCCAGTCAAAACACTCCATAGATTAGAGTTGAATTGAAAATTTAGGGTTAGGTTTCTGCCGAAACCATCTCGGACCATCCGAGTTGTGGAACTCGGTACCACCGATTCGGCTCAGGCCATTGCACATGTAATTTTCGGTCTGACCGAGAATTGCAAATCGGTGTGACCAAGTTCAGGACTTTGTGAAACCCTAGCAGTCTCGGTGCCACTGAATTGTGACTCGGTCTGACCGAGTTCACTAGTTTAGGTTCCAACAGCTGCTTCGGTATCACCGAGTTTACAAATCGGTTGATCCGAAATGCTTTCTGTGGAAAACTAAAACTAAGTTTTTGACTCATTATTTTGCAAAAACCTCTGCATTTTGTGATGCTCATCCACTCTATCTCATCTATGCTCATTCACAGGGTTTGCTGTCAGTGTGTGCAATATGTCTGATCAGAGTGACAGCCAGAACAGGTCAGAGGAGCAGGTTCACCTGAGTGAGGGCACTAGTCCCTCTAGCAGTTCAAATGATGGTAGCAGGAGCACTCCCAGCAACTTGCCCAAAGCTGCCACCAGAACAAGGAAGAAGAAAACTTCAGAGTCTGAGGATGAAGACTATGTGGCAGTTGAGGATGAGGCCACTTCCAAGAAGAAAGTGGTTAAGAAGGAATATAGCACTGCTACTGCCACCAAGCCAGGCATGAAGCAAAAGGTTCCTGCAAAGAGAATTCCAATGTCTAATGCCAGAGCATCTACTCAAGTCCCTTTGGGATCTGAACCCAAAGAGGCTGCTGCAGAAGGGAAGAAGAGGAAGGAGAGGATCAAAAAGACCACTGCTAGAGTGCTTGGGAGATCCTCAATCATGAGAGATTCTGAAGAGGAAGAGGAAGAAGAGGTTGCTGCACCAGCACCTAAGGCCCAGAAGCTTATGGGTGATGCTATCAGGACAGGGGCTGCTTCATCAAAGCCCAAAAAAGCACCCAAAGCAGCCTCCAAGCCCAAGAGTACACCTAAGAGGAATACCAGGAGTATACCAACTACTGAGAAGAACAAGGCCCCAGTGCCTGAAGTTGCTGCTGATGAAGATGATGAAGGACAAGTCCCGAGGAAGCTCAAACCCAAGATTCTAGACCACAATGATGCTCATCCTGTGGCTGAGAACATGAAGATCAGGAGAGACTCAGGACTGAGGAAATGGAGAGAGACAGACCCATATGCTACAAGAAGAAGAACCGATGTTGATTACAGGTTCCACACAAAGGAACAACAAGATTTCTATGAGACAGTGCTGCTGGACAAGAAGCCTATAGTGTGTGAAATGAGGTGGGTCGACTAGAAGTATATCACAGAAAATGAGGAACACTATCCTGGTGTGTTTGACAGCTTCAGTGCTTGTGGAGTTGCAGACTTTGTTGGGCAGAAGCTCACAAAGTGGAATGAGGAGCTCATAATGCAATTCTACTCCACAACACACTTCTATCCAGATGGCAGGATAGTATGGATGTCTGAAGGTACAAGGTACCACTCAACTATTGAGGAATGGGCAAATCTGATCAATGCTCCTAAGGAAGAAGAAGATGACTTGGATGTCTATGCCAAGAAGAAGATGGATCACAACTCTATGGCAAACATGTACAAGGAGATTCCTGAAGATGATCTTGAGACTCACCAGTTTGGGTCAGTAAAACACTTGCTGTCAGGGCTACCTACAATCAATTGGATCCTTAGGCACACTCTCTTGCCCAAGTTTGGTGATCACAGAATGATCAGAGGCCATGCAATTAACTTGCTACATATATTTGATGTGCCACAGAAGTTCAAGGTCATGAGCCTTATAGTTGAGACTATCAAGAGGACTGCAGCAGACCAGAAAAGAAGTTGTGGATATGCCCCACAAATACAGGAGTTGATAAACTCAAAGATGGGCACAGGCACATACCTGTTGGATAAGGAACACTTGCCTATCTACCCAGACTTCAAGGACAATCAAGTTGTGATGAATGAGAATGAACCATCATCAGTACAAGCTCAAGAGAAGAAGGAGAAAGCAAAGAAAGAGAAGGCTGCCAAGATGCCAACTCAAGAGGAGGCATCTGAGTACTTTTTGAAAAGCAAGAAGGACCAGCTTGGTTATTTGGTAGCATCAACTCTGAGGATTGAGAAGGGGTTGGCCACCCTAACTCAAAACCAAGAGAGCCTGGAAAGAATCATGGAACAAAAATTCTATGATTTAGATGTCAAATTAACTGAGATTCAGTCAGTTGTGGAGCAGCTACAGGATGACATGCAGGAGAGGAAGGGCAGAACAACCACTGATGCATTTGCCAGAGTGCCTAGAGCTCAGAGATCAACTGCAGTGCCAGTAACAGACGCCAGAGCCACTTCATCTGCACCAGCTATAGCTTTAGTGCCACCAGCTCCAACAGCTACCCCAGCAGCTCCATCTACTTCGACTGAAGCCTTCGTTCTTGGAGTTCTCCGGACACCACCACCTGAAGACCAAGCCTGAGAGACGTTTTAGTGCTATGCATTTTCTATGAACTTTTTAGTAACTTGTTGCCAAAGGGGGAGAAAAATGTATAGATCATAGGCTTCGAGAGAGAGAGTTTGCTTTTGTTCTCTCTTGTCTTCTTGGTTGAACTTTGGTTGCTTTTGATTGCTTGAGATACTATGCTATTATCTGTGAGACATTGATGATCATGTGGTTGATCATAAGCTACACTTATGCCTGTTAGATGATATTATCTTACTTATCCTTATATGATCATTCACTTTGCTTGGTGATGAGTGCATGTATTTAATTCTTATCTTTTGAGCGCTCCACCAAGATGTATGTGACATGGAAGAGTAACCCATTATCCTAACTCATTGTGCGTTTGCAGCCCAAAGCAAATCTTAAGATATGCACAAATTTAGGGGGACCCCTTGCTTTTCACATACTTCTCAAAGCGACAATGTCTTTCACTCTTATTGTCATTTATGGAAGCTTTGATCTATATGTTGTCATCAATTACCAAAAAGGGGAGATTGAAAGTGCAACTATCCCTGGGTGGTTTTGGTAATTCCTAACAACATATAGCTCATTGAGCTAACATTATTCCAAGATTAACATTTCAGGAAAAGCTCAATGAATGGCATGGCATGGATGAGGAAAGTGGATCCCTCAAAATTCTAAGGACAAAAAGTTTGGCTCAAGCTTGAAGCTCAAGACTCTACATTTTATATTTCAGTGATCCAAGATCACATTGAGTCTATAGGAAAAGCCAATACTATCAAGGAGGGATGAGGTGTTGCTTAATGGCTTGCTTGCTCAAAGTGCTTAGTGATATGCTCCAAAATCCTCAACTACCTTCCCACATCCACATATGACCTAAACCAAAAGTCAAACTCGGCCCCACCGATTCTTTCTATCCGGCGCCACCGAGTTTCAAATGTCATAGCCACTGCCACAAACCCTAGGAAAATCGGTCTCACCGATAGGGATCTCAGTCTCACCGAGATGGGATTGTAATCTCTCTGTTTCCCTTCATAACATTTCGGTCTTACCGAGATGAGCGATCGGTCCCACCGAGATTGCAATGTAAACTCTCTGTTTCCCTTTTGTAACATTTCGGTCTCACCGAGATGAGCGAATCGGTCCCACCGAGTTTACCTGACCAACTCTCTGGTTAGCTTATTACCAAAATCGGTCCCACCGAGTTTTTTTAATCGGTCACACCGATATTACGTTATGCCCTAACCCTAACCATATCGGTCCTACCGAGTTGCATCTCAGTCCCACCGAAAATCCTAACGGTCACTAGGTTTGCTGAATCGGTCCGATCCAGTTTAACCATTCGGTCCCACCGAGTTTGGCAAATTGTGTGTAATGGTTAGATTTTGTGTGGAGGCTATATATACCCCTCCACCCACTCTTCATTCGTGGAGAGAGCCATCAGAACATAACTACACTTCCAATACACATTTTCTGAGAGAGAACCACCTACACTTGTGTTGAGGTCAAGATATTCCATTCCAACCATATGAATCTTGATCTCTAGCCTTCCCCAAGTTGCTTTCCACTCAAATCTTCTTTCCACCAAATCCAAATCCTGTGAGAGAGAGTTGAGTGTTCGGGAGACTATCATTTGAAGCACAAGAGCAAGGAGTTCATCATCAACACACCATTTGTTACTTCTTGGAGAGTGGTGTCTCCTAGATTGGCTAGTTGTCACTTGGGAGCCTCCGAAAAGATTGTGGGGTTGAACCAAGGAGTTTGTAAGGGCAAGGAGATCGCCTACTTCGTGAAGATCTACCGCTAGTGAGGCAAGTCCTTCGTGGGCGACGGCCATGATGGAATAGACAAGGTTGCTTCTTCATGGACCCTTCGTGGGTGGAGCCCACCGTGGACTCGCACAACAGTTACCCTCCGTGGGTTGAAGTCTCCATCAACGAGGATGTACGATAGCACCACCTATCGGAACCACGACAAAAACATCCGTGTCTCCAATTGCGTTTGAATCCTCCAAACCCTTCCCTTTACATTCTTGCAAGTTGCGTGCTTTACTTTCCGCTGCTCATATACACTTTTGCATGCTTGCTTGAATTGTGTGGAGATTGCTTGACTTGTGCTAAGATAGCTAAAATATGCCAAGAACTAAAATTGGGAAAAGGCTAGATTTTTATTTGGTCAAGTAGTCTAATCACCCCCCCTCTAGACATACTTTCGATCCTACAAGTGGTATCAGAGCTTTGGTCTCCATTTGCTTTGATTTCCATATCTTTTGGCGGTCATAGCCTTGGTTTCACAACCTAGGAGAGTATGGCGTCTAGCGAGGGAAATTATCACCGTAGAGGTCCTTACTTTGATGGTACTAATTTTGCTAGTTGGAAGCATAAGATGAAAATGCATATTCTTGGACATAACCCCGCCGTTTGGGCTATTGTGTGTATTGTCTTGCAAGGTGAATTCTTTGATGGGAAAGAACCGAACCGTGAAGCCACCGCGGAAGAGTTGAAAATGCTGCAATACAACGCTCAAGCTTGTGATATCCTCTTCAACGGATTGTGCCCCGAAGAATTCAACAAAATCAACCGTCTTGAGAATGCAAAGGAAATTTGGGATACTTTGATTGATATGCACGAAGGTACCGACTCCGTCAAAGCCTGTCAGGAGGCTACTATCTATGCGGTAATATTTTCTTATATATTTTTTGATTCTTTACCTCAAAGCCTGTCAGGAAGCCGGCGCAAGCTCTGGTCAGCCCATTTTTGGCGGACTGAACCTTCTCGATCACCGCACTCATGATAGCGCGGTGCTCTTCGTCGATGGAAGCGCTGCCTCTGGATGGATAGAGGACACCGACACGGGTGGTTGGCCCCCCTTAACAGGGGACCGCCTACCGGAGTCCGGAACCATCGAAGGTTCCGGCACAATGTTTGGCTGGGGGCCGAACTCGGAGCCCGTAGGAGCCTCGCTCCCTTGGTACCCAGGGTCCGGGAGGTCGCCTTGAGACGCCTCCAGGACCACCTCCCCTTGGCTCAGTGCCTTTTGGGACAACACCTCGGCATTGTCCGTAGGGCGAGGGGTGGAAGCGGTCGAAAGAGAACCACTATTCATATCCGACGAGTCCAATGAGCCGCTCGACGAGGATACGTCGAGATGAGCTCGGGACGGACTGTATAATCATGTTTTACATGAGGAGAAGCAGTACAATAAAATATACCATGAAGTACTATGGTGTCCGGACACTTACGACTACGCTAGGGGCTTGACCCTGGGTAGCCACTCGTCGCCGCCGTCGGCAGCCGTCGTGGAACAGTCCGGAGCACGGGTCCTTCCCTTCTTGGACCCTTCGGCCTCCCTGGTTGGGCCGGCCTTCCTTTTCTTGTCTCCCCCGTCCAGGGGAGAGAACTTTCCTCCCCCTCCTCGTTTATATGGGAGGAGGGCGCGTCGGAGTCATCGTCAGATGAGTCCGATACAACCTTGCGCCGGAGACCCTTTTGGGTCCCCGTGGCCTTTTTCTTGGTCTTCTTCGCCGGCACCTCATAAGGAGCCGGAGTCAGCATCTCCACCAGGAGAGCATCTGAGGGACCTTCAGGCAGAGGGCGTGGGGAATCAAGCTGCTCCACTATCTTTATCAAGTCCTGTTAATGGCAAGAGAGCTTAGGTCCAGCACATCATTTAACCAGGGCAAATAAATACCCTGCGAGGTACGAAAACTTACCGGATTAGCGCGGTGCTTTGCGCTGAGTCTGCGATCCTCGGAGAGGGAAGGAGGCACCTTGGCGCCTTTGAACTGCACCTTCCAGACGTCCTCGTGCGTCGTGCTGAGGAGTTCTTGCAGCATTTGGTGCTGGGCCGGGTTGAACTCCCACAAATTGAATGCCCGTCGTTGGCACGGGAGAATCCGGCGGAAGAGCATGACCTGGACCACGTTGACTAGTTTGATTTTCTTGCTCATCATGTTCCTGATGCAGGTCTGGAGTCCGGTCAGCTCTACCGAAGAACCCCAGGACAGGCCCTTCTCTTTCTAGGAAGTGAGCCGCGTGGGGATTCCAGATCGAAATTTGGGGGCCGCCACCCAGTTGGTGTCGTGCGGCTCGGTGATGTAGAACCACCCCGATTGCCACCCCTTTATGGTCTCCACATAGGAGCCTTCTAGCTAGGTGACGTTGGGCATTTTGTCCACCATGGCGCCTCCGCACTCTGCTTGCTGGCCGACCACCACATTCAGTTTGACATTGAAGGTTTTTAGCCACAGGCTGAAGTGGGGCCTGATGCGGAGGAAGGCCTCGCACACGACGATAAACGCCGAGATGTTGAGGACGAAATTGGGGGCCTGATCATGAAAATCCAGCCCGTAGTAGAACATGAGCCCGCGGAATAACGGGTGGAGAGGAAATCCCGGTCCGCGGACAAAGTGGGTAAGGAAAACTACCCTCTCATGGGGTTCGGGCGTAGGGATGATCTGCCCCGCAGCTGGCAGCCGGTGCGCGATGTCCGCGGCAAGATATTCGGCTGCCCGTAGCTTTGTGATGTCCTCCGCCGTGACGGAGGAGACCATCCACTTGCCTCCCGCTCCAGACATGACTGGAGTGGTTTGAGGATAAAGACGCGAACTTGGGCGTTGGAGCTCGAGTGCGTGAGAATGGATAAGCTAGGAGAAGGAGGGTGTGGGTAAAAAGGGTGAATCTTTGTCCCTTTATAAGGGCGGAGGAGGCGATGCACCTCCCCACTTACCTGTTAAACTCGCTTACTCCCCGAGCACCGTAATTGATGGCGCGGTTGGGTTACCCATACCCGTATTGATGAGAACCCCGTGATAAGGGGACATGATCTCTGCTTCGACTAGACGTGTCAAGAAAACCGCCTCGCGATATGTGCGGTACTGGTTGAGGAAAACGGTTCGAATAATGACCGAGCCATGACATGATGTGACGTTGCTAAACGCGTCAGCTGATTAGATTTGTGAAAATATTATTCTCTCTACGATGGTATATGGAAATTATTTTGCAGAACCGGACACTATCCTTGTGCTCAAGATCTTCTATGGAGTATTCGGAGCAAGAACCCGCCTTGCAATGCCGAGGACAATACTGCGCGCCGGACTCGTCGTCATTGAAGCCTAGTTTAGGGGATACTGAGGGAGTCCTGGATTGGGGGGTCTCCAGACAGCTAGGCTATATCCTTTGGCCGGACTGTTGGACTATGAAGATACAAGATTGAAGACTTTGTCCCTTGTCCTGATGGGACTCTCCTTGGCATGGAAGGCAAGCAAGGCAATACGGATATGTAAATCTCCTCCCTTGTAACTGACCTTATGTAACCCTAGCCCCCTCCGTTGTCTATATAAACCGGAGGGTTTAGTCCGTAGGACAACATACAATCATACCATAGGCTAGCTTCTAGGGTTAGCCTCTACGATCTCGTGGTAGATCAACTCTTGTAATACTCATATTATCAAGAAATATCAAGCAGGAAGTAGGGTATTACCTCCATCAAGAGGGCCCGAACCTGGGTAAACATCTTGTCCCCCGCCTCCGGTTACCATCCACCTTAGACGTACAGTTCGGGACCCCCTACCCGAGATCCGCCAGTTTTGACACCGACAATGACCATTATCAATGGGGAGTTACATCGTTACAGCATCACAGGAGTAATTCAGCGTTGTGTGTCTCCTCAAGAGGGTTGTGAGATTTTGTGAGAAATCCACGAAGGAGATTGTGGTCACCACGCCGGTTCAAAATCCTTGGTGGCTAAGGCTTTTCGTCACGGCTTCTATTGGCTGGCGACTCATGCTGATGCTGAGGATTTAGTCAAAAGGTGTGACGGTTGTCAGAAATTTGCATGCCGCGCTCATGTTCTGGCTCAGGAGTTGAGAATGATTCCAATCACTTGGCCATTTGCAACTTGGGGGCTCGATATGGTTTGACCCTTTAAGATATCCGAGGACAAAAAGACCCACCTGTTGATGGCGGTTGACAAGTTTACCAAGTGGGTAGAGGCAGAGCCAGTCAGTAAGTGTGATGCAGCCACGGTGGTTCAATTCATCAAGAAGGTGATCTTCCGGTTTGTCTTTCCACACAGCATTATCACGAATAATGGTACTAATCTGTCTAAGGGTGAGATGGAGGAATTTTGCCAACGTGAGCACATCCGGCTTGATATAGCGTAAGTGGCTCACCCCCAGTATAATGGTCAGCCTGAGAGGGAAAATCAACAAATTTTGAGAGGTATCAAACCCCGGCTTATGGTTCCTTTAAAGTGGACACCGGGTTGTTGGGTGGAGGAGTTACCTTCTGTGTTATGGAGTATCAACACCACACCAAATAGAGCGACGGGTTATACACCTTTCTTCATGGTTTATGGAGCAGAGGCGGTTCTTCCTAGTGACATCCGTCATGACTCGCACCGTGTGGCGGCTTATGTTGAAGCTGACAATGAGAAGGCACGTCAGGACTCACTGGACATGTTAGATGAGGAGCGTGATCTTGCAGCGGCACATTCGGTGATTTATCAACAAGATCTCCGGCGTTATCATAGCCGCTGGGTTAAAACCAGAACTTTTCAAGAGGGTGATCTGGTGCTCCAGCTCATCCAGGATCAAACTGATATGCACAAGTTATCCCCACCTTGGGAAGGACCTTTTGTGGTCAGCAAAAATTTACACAACGGGTCATACTACCTTATCGATGTTCGAGAGCACAAAGACTCACGTAAATCGGAGGAGGAGACAAAGCGGCCGTGGAATATAGCCCTTCTTCGGCCTTACCATACTTGAGCCACAGACTCTTCTTATGTACGTACTTATGACAATGTATATATTATATAATAAACCGGAGCCTCGGCTAAAGCATGGTCTCTGTTCCTTTTTTACATCATGTGTGGTTTCACAGGGGTTTCTACTGACAAAGCGGAGTTTTATTAACCCGACCCATAAGGCCACACAGATATAAAGAAATTCACTAGGGGGCTTGGTCGTATTCGAACCATATCTACACCTCTTGATCGGTTTAAAATCAAAAAGGAATATCACTAGGGGGCTTGGTCGTATCCGAACCATAGCTACATCTCTTGATCGGTTTAAAACCAAAAAGGGATATCACTAGGGGGCTTGGTTATCTTCAGACCATAGCTACTCCTCTTGATAGGCTTAAAGCCAAAAGGAAATTATGTGGAACCAAAGAGAGTCTGTTGCATCAAGCACAACTCAAACATAGGTAACCACAGAGCACAGTTCGAATATTACCTAGGGGATCCTTGCTTCTCAAAGAACAACGAGCTTGCACCCTTCTAATAGGCTATCAAGCCAGGCTTGGAAGCCAGGTATATTCACCTAAAACCCCGGGTTATCCTACCTCTTTAAGTAAGCCACTCCGTCAAGGTAAAGCTGGTATGACCCATCGAACGTTTGACAAGTCAATCTCATGGACCCTGAACTTGTCAAAGTTAAAACGGTGATTGGTTAAAGATTGAGGTCCATCTTAAAAGGCTTTGCAAAATGGTTTAACTCAGCAGCCTGGTAGCCCATGAAAAGCCTCGATTTAGGGCCTGCCAGCCCATGAAAAGCCTTGTATATTTCTTTTTGATTTGCTGTTTTTAATACCTTTTGATAAGGGATTTATGAATATTTCTGATAAACCGGTGTTTATTACAACCCGGCATGGCTTTCAACGCTCAGTTGTCAGTACATGATCAGTTCTAAACCGGCAGTAAATTGCACTAGTCTGGTTTTGGCTACAGGTCACCAACATTATACGAACAAACCGGTGTGGTCTTACATGAACTGGCAAGAGGGAAAGGAGTCATCAACCCTACAGATGGGTATTTTCACTCCTATTATACCAACAGTTGGTCAGCCAACGAAGGTATATCACAGGTATCATTTTATATCTAGTTAATACAAGTCTTAGTTATCCATCCAAGTTATGTATATATTTTTTGGGCATCATGACCCGTCAAGTGGTAAACCACTAGGACACTTTCAAGTTCTTATATGCAGGAACATACATCATAATGGACTATGCATAAATAGATCCCATAGGAAGGACAAGTTTTTAGTATTAAGCAACACAAACATGCTCGATGGCATGGAAGATAAGGTGTTCATACTATCCTATTACAAGGTGCTTTCACTACCAAATGAATAAGTGTTTTCAACAGCGGAAGACTGCAACTGGTAAACCGGCCACCGGTTTAGGATTCCTCATCTAGACGGCTTGACGATTGAGGGTCATCTTGAGTGGGCGTATTCTCTTCATCCCTCCCTAGTCGCTAGAAATCAGGCGTTGACCAGTCGATTCCAGTTAAGGCTTGAAAAATAGCTTCTTCATGAATAAGGTTGGAAGGGTCAATATCAGGAGCGTAAGTATGCTTACGGATTGGCGGAACAAGCTCTTCTACACTATGAATTAGTGCGGGCTGTCTTTTCCCTTCAGCATCGTAAACCGGTTGAAAATGTGACAGATATGTGTCTTCCGCCAGTTTGCTTGCTATAGGCCGCATCTCCTTTGTCAGCCTTCGGAGATCGTCATTATTGAAGTCTGAACCGTCTTCTTTCACACCAGGATATCCTTTGATGATATCAGCTGGTTCAAGATCCGGAATCCACGCCTTGGCCCGGATTAGTGCGGTCAGTGCACCTGACCTTGCGGCTGATTTCTTCAGTTCGTCGATCCGGGCAGGCAGCATGGACAGCTTTTCGATAGTCTCTTTTATCAGCGATGGCGGGGGCTTGTTATAAGCTACAGTGCAAATGGCTCGCTGGGATCCAGAAAACAGCTGTTCTATCAAAGTGTAGGCCGCTTTAAGTTTCACCCGCATGTCGGAGCCTAGATGAGTAATGCGGGTCCCTGTCATGGTTAAACATCAGTGAACCAGCCATTGATAAGATATTACGAATTACAAAGGCTTCATGAGAGAGTACTTACCAAACACAGCAGAAGTCATGGCATTAATTTGCCGCTTTAAACCGGTCAGTTCTTCAACCACCGGCCTCAGGACTGCCTCTGCGTCCTCGGCCTTCTTTGTTAAACCGGCCTTTTCCGTCTCCCAGTCTGCACGCTCTTTGTTAAAGGTCTCTTTCACCATTTCCATGGTTGTTAAGGCATTTGGCTTGCTGAGATTTGACGTTCTCCTGAAGGTCAGCGGTTTGAGCATCCCTTTTACTCAGCTCGGCCAACAAAGGCAAGATATATCAACAATGAGATGTGTATTTTTGAAGTACCAAGCGTATAACAAGTTATGCACTTTGTACTTGGGGGCTATTGCCTATTTGTTGTATCACCAAACTATTATTTGCAAGTCTCAAGTACAATGCAAGCATTATCCTTGACACTTGGGGGCTAATGTACATCTGTTCAAATGCATGCACAGATTAAAGACCAGGTTCACCTTGGAAAGCTAAACCGGACCTTGGGGACTACACAAGCGAAAACTACAGGAATACAATGATCACGTCTGATTTACTTCAAAATATCAGTTGGTATATGGAGGACAAGTTTGCAAGAGTTAAGGTATTATACAGTCCCGGTTTATGATTGCCATCATAAGCCGGCCCTTGGGGGCTACTGGGGTTGATGCTTGTACTTTGGATTTAAGAAAGGAAAGTGATGGAAATACCTCATAGCGCTCTTTCATCAGGTTCACCAAACCGGCTTCATAATCACGGTTTGAGTGGAGACGGTTTAGAAAACTGGAGTGGAGCTCGTCAGCGCTGATATGGGCGTAGCTTGACAAGTCGGTGCTCCATTTGCCTTTTTCCATGGCAGCACGCTCCTCCTTGGCACTATGTTTGGCCACGATTACAGGATGGCTAGGAGAGGTGTGACCCATACCAGTAATGATAACCTCGCCTTCTTTGCCTCCAGTAGCCTTTTCTGAAGTTGATGGAGTGTCAGTGGCTCTCACCAGACTAGAAGATCTGTTACCAGTCTGGATGGGATTTGACGGTTCTTCATCAGGCACAGCAGTATCAACTTCTGCTTGTTCATCAGTATTGTGATCTTGAGGGGGTGGTTCATCAAAAGTAGCTTCAGGATTTGGACCCTCCGGTTCAACCGTCTGTTCCGGTTCAACCGTTTGCTCCGGTTCAAGAACCACCTGGTCTTTGGGCTGATTGTTCACCTAAGCCTTTTTGCTAGGTCTGGCTTTGGCTCTACAACAGGAAAAGATGCGAAAGTTAAGCATAGTATATAAAGTATGGAAACATCGAAAGAAGGGGTTCAAGGACTTACCCAGCTACAGTTTTGAGAGGAGGAAGTTGGGTCGCTGTTGACTCGCCAGAGGATGAGGGAGGTGTCACCTGATAATTCGAATCGGACGGATTAAGAGGTTGTCGGAAATAACCTGCCTTGGGATAAGAATTGTCAAAAGTGGGTGAGACCTCATATCGGCGCTTTCGAACCAGGGTGTCAGGTAAACCGGCCGAAGTGACCTTTTGGCCGCTGTGCCGGGTTGTGCGGCGAGCCTCGTGTTGCTGCTTCTTCAAAATAAATGTTGGATCCAAGTGAGCAAGATGATGTGAAAAGCTTACTTTCCGAACCGCTTGACGGATTTTTTGAGTTGGCAGAGAGTCTAAACCGGAGGAAAGGATAATTACCTCTGCATCATCAGTTTGGCTGCCCTCCACGTCCTCTTGATAAGTGTCATTGTCAATGAGATGCATGAAAAGGGAACCAAGTGAATCAAGTTCTACATCAACTTCTGGTTCATCCGGGTCGTTGTCCAATTCCATACTGATGCGTTCAGATACCTTCCGCTTTGTGCTTTTCTTGACGGCTTTGGTTTTAGGGCGGGAAGGTTTTGCCGCCTTCTCTTGAGGTTTATTCTTCCAAAACGGATCATCACCTTGTTTTAAAGGTAAAAAGAAGGATATTCAAGGATTATACAGTGTCAGGATATTAATTGTAAAGCGGAGGAAGAATACTCACAGCGGGCGGTTTGTTTTGCGTATAAAAAGGACGTGCCTATACTGCAAAGCCGCATCAGAGATCTCTTCGAGGGAGATTTTAATTTGGTTGCGGTAATACAAGTTATGTTGGTTCGTCAAGTCCAGCCATGCAAACACCGGCCGCTGCGCTTGTGGGAGTTCAACCCAGAGGGACCACGTGCCATTCAAAGTTTCCTCGGCCTGACGCACGAGGAGATGTACAAGTCATTCTTCGGACCTCAAGTGGAGTGTCCGGATATCACCGAGGACGTGGGCCTGAGCAGTAATCGCGTCGCTGAACAAGTAAGAAATCCTCTAGCCGAACACACTGTCTTTTATTCGAGGTTATTTTTGAGAGTTTGCTTTTTGACCAGGACTGGCTAACGAAGGCGAAGATGATTCGGTGTTCGGCCCCCCTCCCTGAGGGTTTGGAAAATCCGGTATTGGAGAAGATGCTCGAGGTCGCACCTTGCCCGGAACCCTTGAAGGAAGATACCGAGGGGTATAATACGGGCGGATGCGGGCCCCCATCGCTACCCGCTCCGACGGAGGGAATGAGCCTTTCCACAAAGGAGGACGACCGGGGGAGGAAAAGGACTGCTTCCGAGGATCCGGAAGCCGAAACCTCCAAACGGGAGAAGAAGTCTCCCACAAAGGGTCCTGCCTCGGGGGGTGCTTTTGCCGCACAAAGTCCGCGAGGGGATCTGCCCTCCAATGAGTCGTAAGTGATCCAAAATATTTTAATAGCAAGAGTATGCTATCTTTTTCCTCTTAGAAAACAACCACCGCATATATCTTGCAGTTCGGGCCTCAGCCCCTCTTAAATGAGTTCGTCTTCGGGGGATCTTCTTCCGGAGATGATGGAGAGCGAAACGCCTCCCCCGGACTCCTCCGCTCCAGAAGCGGGCGACCCCGAAGTGTCGTCGCCGAGGGCCTCTCCGGATCCGGTGAGGCTAGAAGATAGTCCCGTAGACCCCAGAAGTCCCCAGTGTCCGGCTCCCGAAGAGAGCATACGAAAGAGTCCGGCACCGTCTAGTGTGCGGTCGGACGTTCTGAGGGAGTTGGTGGGGCGAGCGGCCATCTCAGAAGAGCACCGTACGCTGATGGGTACGATGATGGAGAGAATCTCGTCCGCTGAAAGTGGGTTACATGAAGCCTTTATGAGTCTATTGACAGGCTTTGAGGTATGTGAGATAATATGTGATAGTACTGCACATGTTATAGTAGCCCCTGAGACTCTGGTTGTCGTCGAGAACGGCGGCGAACAGAGGATCAAATTCCCAGGCAATAACCAATCTGCTTTTATGTGCAGGTGGTGGGAGCTCCGGTGGCTAGCCGGACTAGGGAGTTTGCCCAATTAAAACGGCAACTGGATGCGGCAGACGCCGACATCGAGCTTGTTAACAAGAGGCTTGACGAGGCACATGGTAAGTGTTATTATCCGGTGAACGCCACATAGTAAGAGCAACATAATGCCAGTATCTTTAATATGTTGTGACTGCAGATGGGGCTTCCACCATGGAAGCCTTGCGGGCGGAACTTGCCCGAGCCAAGGAACAAGCGAGGAGTAGTAATGCGGATGCTTTGAAGGCGGCCGAAGAGTTGAAAGCCGAGAAGGCCGCACATTGCGAGAGCCAAGAGAAGATGGCCAAGATGGTCGTAGAATTGAAAGACACTGCCGACCGTTGTCGGGTCCTTGAGAAAGAGAACCAAGCGAAGGCAACGGACCTTGAGAAGGCCTCGGCGGCAGACAAAGACACCTGTTCTGCTATGAGAGCGAAGAAGGAGGAGCTGCGGGAAGCCGGGGATATTGCGGCTGGAAAACCCTTCATGTTACGGAGGAAGTTCGGAGATCCACGGTATGCCCCTCTGGATTGGCTGTGGAACTCAGCAGATGCGTATATGGATTTGGCGGCGAGCGCTGCCGATGCGGCCAAGTACTTCCAAGGTCAGACAGATCGTGAAGTGGACAAGCTGTTCTAGACGCAATTCCACGTTCCAGAGCGTCCGCTTTCATTGACTGACCAGCTGGCCGAATGGGCCGAACTGAATAGGTTGTCCGGACTCGCAATAAGGTCTGTTGTGGATCAATTATGGCCGAAAGGGCCTAAGCCGAACAGCTATTTCAGCTTAGTGCAGCAGCTCCTTGATGCGGTGCCGCGCATTAATGCAATGAAGAGGTCGGCGTGCATAGAAGGCTCGTGGATGGCCCTTTGCCGGTGTTAAAACGTATTGGGCGGAGATGGACGCTACCACTGTTGCGGCGCAGGGTTCGGCCCTAGGCCGTGTGGCTGCCAAACACTATTTCGAGGAAGTTCTCGAGGGTTCTCGTTTGATAGAGGCCCAGTGCTCGAAAAATATTATGTTTGAGTGATATGTATTCTCATTGTAAACATAATACTTTTATGAAGTTTTTATAAGGCCGTGTTTATACTTTTGCCTGAAAGTAGTATGATGCCTCCTGTGCGGCCGTTTATGTATACATGTGTATAACCTGAAAGATTGCAGTCGTCGGCTTCAACCCCCACGCATATAATGCGGAGGTGCTCGCAAAAAACGCGTGTTCACACTTAACCCAACATCTTGGTCCTGATAAGGAGGTGATAGCGCAGCGAGCGAGGCAACCGGACTATAATGCTTGAACACTTTCACTTAGCCATAGGAGTTTGACAGTGGGGCTACTAGATAGCCCCTGGTGGCTCCGCACTCTCCCGATCGCGGGGTGCACATATGCCTGGCTGGAAAACGGCCCTTCTTAAGGCGGAGGAATTCTAACATTCCGATAGGTCATCGAGTGGTTGACCAGTCTCACGCTATATCATGACAGTCAGTTTTCGGCTTTCTCTAGTGAGGCGCTCGTCCGGATGAACCAGGGCACAATCGCAGTAGTTCTCCTGGTGCTACCTTAGCCGGCAAAGTGGAACGTAAGGCACCAAAACACAGGAGCTGGGCAAACCCAACATTTGACCAAAGACAATGATCCGGAGCTGATGCATATAAGGCCAAACTCGCGATGCCGAACACTCCCTAAGGTATTCGGTATTTATGGTATAAACCGGGCCGAAATAGTGCCGCTTGTAAGAAGCCCCTTGTGTCCAGGTACGTGCGTTATTCTGACGTGGCCACATGCCAAGGCGTCAGCATCCTTCTCAATTGTGCTGAGAATTAGGTGGATATGTATCAACAAGAGACAGTAAAAAAGGTCTACGCAGGGTCTTAATCTAAAAAGAATCCTTGGAGCGGGTCCCTGCTGCACGTCTACGCCTGTGTCTCCGTTGTGCCGTATCCTGGACGGGTCTAGCACGATGATTATCTATAAAAGAGAGGAGCTTAGGTAAAAAAGCTGTCATCTAAAAGGATAGTTTTTTAAATTAACCATGTAGAATTCAAGGTGAGTAAGAATTACCACTTGTATGCGCATGTTGAGCCCCTTGTATTGTAATAGGGGACCTGCTAATTAGTTGGTGAGGCCGTTTTTAGTGTGCGGCTGTTAAGGCAGCCGCACGCTCTTCGGCGCACAGAAATCGCTTAATATTTCCTTTCACTGGAATGATGCCACGTGGACCGGGCATCTTGAGTGTGAGGGAAGCGTAGTGTGGTATTGCATTAAAGCGCGCAAAAGCTTCGCGTCTGAGTAGTGCTTGATAGCCACTTCGGAATGGAGCGATGTGGAAGGTTAGATGTTCGCTACGGAAGTTATCGGGGGAGCCGAATATAACGTTTAGTAGCAGGGAGCCCATGCAATGAGCCCCTGGGCCTGGCGTTACTCCTTTAAAGGTAATATTGCTATGGCAAATTTTTGTTGGGTATATCCCCATTTCACGGATTGTATCTTGGTATATCAGGTTTAGACTACTGCCACCGTCCATCAGGACCTGTGCGAGGCGGTATCCGCCAATTATTGTGTCTAATACCAGGGCAGCCCATCCTGCACGCCAGATACTTGCTGAGTAATCATGATGGTCGAAAGTGATCGGTTGAGACGACCAGTGGCAGGACTCCGCGGTGATAGGCCTTCGGGCGTATTTTTCTGGGAGTGCCGTTTTGTTTTTTCCATTGATCACGTGTAGCACGTTTACTGTTTTGACTTCTGGTGGAAATTTCTTTTGTTCCCCAGCGGCTTCCTTGAGAGGCTCATTCTCATCTTCGCTTGGTGTATCCTCCCCCTTGTGTACGGCGTTGAGCTTGCCGGACTACTTGAAGACCCAACATTCTTTGTGGGTATGATTGGCTGGTTTGCCAGGGGTGCTATGGACCTGACATATTTGGTCCAGAATTTTATTCAAGCTGGAAAGTTCGTCTCTGGCGACTTTAGAGGGCGGCTTCTGACCTAGCTGAGAGCTTTTGAATCCGGCGTTTACTGTCGTGCTCTTCATGTTGTCTCCTTTGTTTCGGCGTTTGTTATTGTTGTTGCTCCGTGATTTCCTGTTTCCATCTCTAACTTCGGATGTACTGGGGTCGCTGATGCTGCATCTGGCTAGCCAACTGTCCTCACCCATGCAAAAGCGGGTCATGAGGCTTGTTAATGCTGCCATCATTCTCGGCTTTTCTTGGCCGAGGTGTCTGGCGAGCCATTCATCACGGACGCTATGTTTAAAAGTTGCCAATGCTTCAGCGTCCGGACAGTCGACAATTTGGTTATTTTTAGTAAGAAACATGTACCGAAGTTTTTGGGCTGACTCTCCGGGCTGTTGAGTTATATGGCTCAAATCATCCGCGTCCGGAGGCCGGACATAAGTTCCTTGGAAATTTGCCTGAAAAGCGTCTTCAAGCTCTTCCCAACTTCCAATGGGGTTTTCGGGGAGGCCTTTAAGCCAGTGGCGGGCTGGCCCTTTGAGCTTGAGGGGTAAGTACTTGATGGCGTGGAGATCATCTCCTTGAGCCATATGGATGTGGAGGACATAGTCCTTGATCCAGACCCCAGGGTCTGTTGTTCCGTCGTATGCCTCTATGTTTATAGGTTTGAATCCCTATAGAAATTCATGATCCAGCATGTCATCGGTGAAACATAGGGGGTGTGCGGCACCCCTGTATCTAGGTGTACCGCGTTGTTCGGATGTTTGTTGTGTTACATTGTAAGCTGGGCGCGCTTGCGTGGTCCATAGATGGATCTGGTTGCACCGTCCTTTTGGTGCGAGCCCTCGCGTGGGTCGCGTGTTGACTTGTGAGTGGCGTTGTTTGCCACGTGAGGTTGGCCGTGAGGTCGTCTATCCGGCCAGGTGGCCGTTTTGATTTTTGGTTGTGAGGGGTCTGAGGCCTCCTCATCGAATTCAGGTAGCAATTTCCGCTTTGGGTAGCTTTTTGTGGGGCGATTGTCGCCGTACTTCGCTGCTGTGTTGGGTACTTTACTCCATCTGATTTGGAGTGTGTCCTGCACAGCCTTGTGCCGTTGCTTCTGCTTTTTTAGGCTCCTCGCGGTGGCAACAAGCCTTTGACGGGCATTCTGTTGCTCCGGGTGCCTGTCCGGCGTTGTGTTGTCCAGACTATTATCTTTGACAGAATTGGTTTGTTCGGTTTGATTTTCCGTATTGCCATGGTCCGGCAGTGATTCGCCCTGCTCCAACGCTGGGTCTGTGTGGTCGTTATTTTTGGCGAGGCGGGATTTGGGGCGGCGCTTGCGCCACCGCTTTGACTGCTTCTCGAGGGAACAAGACTTCAGTGCGTCCTTCTGTTCCTCATCGTCGTTTTCTTTTGGTGTGTCCACCATGTATACGTCATATGATGAAGTGGACGTCCGGCGCCCTGTGGGCGGTGGTTCATCTTCGCCTCCCGCATCGTTGTCCATACCGTCGATGCCTGCGGAGTCGAAGTCGAGCATGTCGGTTAAATCCTCGACAGTGGCTACAAAGTGGGTGGTGGGTGGGCGTCGAATTTCTTCGTCATCCGCATCCCAGTCCTATTAGCCATAATCCGTCCAGGGCTCTCCTGACAAAGAGAGAGACCTTAGTGAATTCAGAATGTCGCCGAAGGGCGAGTGCTGAAAGATATCTGTGGCGGTGAATTCCATGATCGGCGCCCACTCGGATTCGATTGGCAGGGGCGCGGATGGTTTGGGGTCCGGAAGAGAGTCCGGCACCTTGGAGTCACGGGCTGCGCAGAGGATTATGCTGGTATTTGGCTCGATCGCCGTCGAGACTGCAGCCCCTGGGGCAGTGTCTAGCCACCCGTCCTCGATTGGTGCAGTTGGCTCCGAGCTAAGGGTCGGAGCTGATGTGGGCGCGGCCTCTAGAGTACCGTCCGGTGGCAGAGCTAGGTCATGCCCATCGAGACAGTGCGGCGCGCCCGGCTGTGGCTCGAATCCGTCAAAGATCAAGTCTCCGCGGATGTCGACCGTGTAGTTCAAACTTCCAAATCTGACCTGATGGCCAGGGGCGTAGCTTTCGATCTACTCCAGATGGCCAAGCGAATTAGCCCGCAGTGCAAAGCCGCCGAATACGAAGATCTGTCCGGGGAGAAAAGTCTCACCGTGGACCACATTGCTACCAATGATAGTGGGAGCCATCAAGCCTAACGGCGACGACACATAGGAACTCTCAATGAAAGCACCAATGTCGGTGTCAAAACCGGCGGATCTCGGGTAGGGGGTCCCGAACTGTGCGTCTAGGACGAATGGTAATAGGAGGCAAGGGACACGAAGTTTTACCCAGGTTCGGGCCCTCTTGATGGAGGTAAAACCCTACGTCCTGCTTGATTAATATTGAAGATATGGGTGTTACAAGAGTAGATCTACCACGAGATCAAAGAGGCTAAACCCTAGAAGCTAGCCTACGGTATGATTGTATGTTGTGATTGTTGTCCTACGGACTAAAACCCTTCGGTTTATATAGACACCGGAGAGGGTTAGGGTTACACAAGGTCGGTTACAAAGGAGGAGATATCCATATACGCATTGCCTAGCTTGCTTTCCATGCCAAGTAGAGTCCCATCCGGACACGAGACGAAGTCTTCAATCTTGTATCTTCATACTCTAACAGTCCGGCCAATGGAGATAGTCCGGCTGTCCGGAGACCCCCTAATCCAAGACTCCCACAACCGGTTTACAATTCATTCATGGTGGTTCATAAGGTGCAACGGGATAAAGAAATCCAAGTATGTAAATTTCGTAAACTGGAGGCTAATACAATAATGAATGACAAAGCGGTAAATGGAACAAAGGTATACGCATACTGTTAAACTGGAGTATGACAACGGAGATAAAGGGATTGCCGGTTTACAAGGGGACTAATGGTATGTGATAGATTGCTTTCTACAAAGGTAAACCGCCTATGTGATAAAGAGGATACAGATCTAAGGCAAGAACGACTAAGTAAGGTAAAATAGGTTTCACAAGGTTACATGGAAATTTTGGATCTATCGTAAGACAGGAAAAGCAAAAAGATTTAGACCTAAAAAGGTTGGTCCCGAAGCGGTTCACAAAGGTCCAGATCAGTTTTTATGCGCATAAGGGTTTGTTGTGGTAAAAGAAGATAAGCCATTACACGGAATACATCAAGCTTGAGGTTTTTATCCATGGACTAAGGAGGACCAGGGAAGAACAGTGTCGGAGCCTCGATGAACTTTGATGAACAAGGAAACCATAGGTAGATCTACAAAGGAGGAAAGGGAAGGACATACAGCGGCTGTTGAAGCAGTGGAGGTACGCCGCGGCTCTCTGGTGCAACCAGATCGATGTAGCGGCCAACAGAGAGGCGGAGGTGAAGCTCGGCGACGACGACGGCGCTCGGGTGCAGAAGCGGCGCGAGGAGGAAGAAGAAGCGAAGAGATGGAGGGGAAAAAAGGAAATGACCCGTGGCCCTATTTATAAGGTAAAGGGGGGAGGTAACATGCGCGAGAATCAAGGGGCCAGAATATTGGATACCTAACAGGAGCGGTCGCCTCGATTGTCGGAGGCTCATTAACTGAAGGTGAGATCTATCATTTCTAAATAACAAGATGACATCATGGCGATTTAACATGATCCTGGAGTATGACATCATGGCGGTTTACAAGATCAAGGTGAAGATGCAAGGGAAGAATTTTTCGAAGTGTTGAAGATTGACATGAGCAAGTTCAAATCAATCTGGGGCCTAATGTTGGGGATATTACTACTAGACGTGAACCAGCCAGGAGTAGCCGGATTAACTCCAAGAAGATTAGAAGCCCATGAAGACGTAAGGATGGTGGCACTTTACGAAGGCCCAAGGCCCAAAGGCGAGTTAAGGCCTATAGATGTAAACCGACTTTCTCATGTAACTTGCATTGTAAGATAGGAAGGATAGAGACCGAGCCGAACACGTTTATGATCTGGCCTCGGGACTCTGTAAACCGGCAGGCGTCAACCTGTGTATATAAAGGGACGACCTGGCAATGGTTTAGGGACAACAGACAACAACTCGAGAGTAAGGCAAAGAGGATTCGCTCCTTGGTCATCGAAACCCCAGCAATACCAAACACAACTAGACGTAGGCTTTTGCGTTCATCGAAGGGGCCGAACTAGTATAAAAACCCTCGTGTCCCTTGTCCAGTTTAACCCCTTTAAGCTAACACGCAGCGATGGCTCCACGACTAAGTCCTTTCACGAGGACATCTGCCGTGACAAACCCACGACAGGTCGTCAGGTGTCCGGTCTATTCGATATGGGCCAGACTGATGGGTCGTGAAGGCGAAGCAGAAGACCACCTCCCGTGTCTGGGCAGGACTCCTATGTGTGTAGAACTGCAAGTTTGGTGTCCGGGTGTAATACTCCTTTCCTGTGTGAACCAACTTTGTACAAGCCTAGGCCCCTCCAGTGTTTATATAAACTGGAGGGTTTAGTCCGCAAAGGGGATCAGAATAATCATAGGCTAGACAGCTAGGGTTTGGCCATTACGATCTCGAGGTAGATCAACTCTTGTAACCCCTATACTCATCGAATACAATCAAGCAGGACATAGGGTTTTACCTCCTTTGAGAGGGACCGAACATGGTAAACACCGTGTCCCCATTGTCTCTTGTTACCATTGATCCTTAGACTCATAGCTTGAGCCCCCCCTACCCAAGATGTGTCGGTTTTGACACCGACTTTGGGTTCTTCGCAATGATGTTATTTGTTGAGTCGAGAATGGACTTGAACGAACCTGCCATGCTGGCCGAGGTGATGATGTCGCACCGATCAATGAGTTCCTCTACCATGTCATATTTCAGATCGGGCCAAGAATAAAGGGGTCGTTTTTGTACTGTTCCCTCCATGGAGAAGACGAACGAATAATAGCAGAAGGAAGGGTGAAGGCAAATGGAGGGAGGAAGAGCGTGCGACAGCAGTTCCAAATTGAGAGGGAAATGCAAAGAGGCGGTGGACGGTTGCCACGGTACAATTATCTTGTTATACTGAACTGTTTCTGTTCTCTTGTCTCAAAGCAAACGGTTCATTCGAGTGAACCGCATGTCGTATATCGCACACACCTTGATCTGGCTGACCGTTTCTTTTGTGTTGCCTAATCATAAACAGTTCATCCGAGTGAACCGTGTGCTGTATATCGCACACACCTTCATCTGGATGCCCGTTTCTTTTGTTCCTCCTCATCACAAATAGTTAATTAAACTGAACTGTATGCCCTACATCACACACGCAACTAAAATCTGAACCGTGTTTGATGCATCCGTCATCGCAAACGTTTTGCACCTTTTTGACGGTTTTTTACACCACCGTTTGCGATTATTGCATCGCACACTATTTCGTCAAAGGGTCTCTGATTGTAGTGTCGCGTTAGCAGCATCCTGCAGTAGTGACTAGATCATGCTAAAAAATTTTACTCTACTAGATCAAGATATAACCAAAAGGATCGAACTAAGAAAAACGATAAAGATAAAGATGTGATGGTGATACGATACCGGGGCACCTCCCCAAGCTTGGCACAAGCCAAGGGGAGTGCCCATACCCATATATTTAGATCTCTTCTTCGGAGGTGGTGATCCAATATTCTTGGCAATAATACACTTTAGAATGTGATTTTCTTCCTTGAGCTTATTGACTTGTTGTTTGAGATCCATTATTTCCTTACGGAGTTTGCCCGTGACGA
The DNA here is from genome assembly GCF_003073215.2 of Triticum urartu. Classification (NCBI taxonomy): domain Eukaryota; kingdom Viridiplantae; phylum Streptophyta; class Magnoliopsida; order Poales; family Poaceae; genus Triticum; species Triticum urartu. The sequence continues at coordinate 171,356,006 of NC_053026.1, read as the reverse complement.
CAAGAGCTACGATCAACCATGGATGCTCCTGGCTGCTGGGAAAAAGGCAACACTCTTTTTCATGTTATCATTGGAGAGAAATCGAGCATTAGGAAGTATGACCGAGTCTAGTATGAGCTCTGAAGCTCCTCCGGCAGAACTCCTGGTTGAAGGCGTGAAGTAGCTTCTTGATCCTCCTCCATGGCATCTACTCTTTTAAGGTCGGCCTCCATCTGTTCCTCTGTTGACCATCAAAAGGGTTCAGCTTGGCTGTAGGCCCTTGGATCCTATGTCGGGTGAAAGACACGACTCTCCCGACCGACTCTTGCAAAGACATCTTGCTCCAAACCTGCTACAAAATTAGCCAAACACAAGAACATAGGATTTTGTCATGGTACGGTGGTCAAAACCTTCGGGAGATTATATAATGAATTTTTACCAACCAAAAGAAGTGTTCCACAAGAAAACAGAGTCCAGAGGGCACACGAGGTGGCCACAAGCCATAGGGGCGCACCCAAGGGGGTAGGGCGCTCCTCCTGTCTTGCTGCCACCTCGTGCATTCTTCGGACTACTTTTTATTTTCCTAATTTTAAATATTCCAAAATGGAGAAAAATTGCCATTGGAAACGTTTTGGAGTCGGTTTACCACATACCTATTCCTTTTAGGAGTCTAAAACATTATGGAAAGTCTCCCTTAAGTACTCCTCCGATGTTATGGTATTAATTATATTGGTGTCAACATTTATGGGAGTACCTGAGATATAATGTTTGACTCTTTGACCATTTACCACCTTCACGTTAGTGCCTTCCGCGTTGTTGATTTTGATGGCACCATAACAATAGACCTCCTCGATAATGTAAGGACCTTCCCATTTAGAGAGAAGCTTTCCTGCAAAAAATCTTAAATGAGAGTTGTATAGCAAGACATGGTCACCTACATTAAATTCACGCTTTTGTATCCTTTTGTCATGCCATCTTTTAACCGTTTTATTTAAATAACTTGGCATTCTCATTGGCTTGGGTTCTCCATTCATCAAGTGAGCTAGTGTCAAATAACCTCTTCTCACCGGCAAGTTTGAAATCATAGTTGAGCTCTTTGATTGCCCAATAAGCTTTGTGTTCTAGTTCAAGAGGCAAGTGACATGTTTTTCCATAAACCATTTTAGACGGAGACATACCCATAGGGTTTTTATAGGCAGTTCTATAAGCCCATAATGCATCATCAAGTTTCTTGGACCAATTCTTTCTAGATCTATTAAGAGTCCTTTGTAAGATCAATTTAATTTCTCTATTGCTCAACTCTACTTGACCGCTAGACTGAGGATGATAAGGAGATGCAATTCAGTGGTTAACATCATATTTAGCAAGCATTTTGCGGAAAGCACCATGAATAAAGTGTGAACCACCATCAGTCATCAAATATCTAGGGACTCAAAACCTCGGAAAAATAACTTCTTTAAGCATTTTAATGGAAGTGTTATGATCAGCACTACTAGTTGGAATAGCGTCTACCCACTTAGTAACATAATCAACAGCAACTAGAATATGTGTATACCCATTAGAGGAAGGAAAAGGTCCCATATAATCAAAGCCCCAAACATCAAATGGTTCAATAACAAGTGAATAATTCATAGGCATTTCCTGACGTCTACTAATATTACCAATTCTTTGGCATTCATCACAAGACAAGACATACTTACCAGCATCCTTGAAGAGAGTAGGCCAATAAAAAACAGATTGTAATACCTTGTGTGCGGTTCTATCTCCAGCATGGTGTCCTCCGTAGGCCTCGGAATGACACTTGTGTAGGATCTGTTCCTGTTCATGCTCAAGTACACAACATCTAATAACACCGTCTACTCCTTATTTATAAAGGTGTGGCTCATCCCAAAAGTAATGTCTTAAATCATAGAAAACTTTTTCTTTTGCTGGTATGTGAAACTAGGTGGTATAAATTTAGCAACAATGTAATTAGCATAATCACCATACCATGGAGCATTATGAGAAGCATTTATGACAACTAATTGTTCATCAGGGAAGCTATCATCAATAGGTAGTGGGTCATCAAGAACATTCTCTAACCTTGAGAAGTTGTCTGCTACGGGGTTCTCAACACCCTTTCTATCAATAATATGCAAATCAAATTCTTGTAGCAAGAGAACCCATCTAATAAGTCTAGGTTTAGCATATTTATTTTCCATGAGATATTTAATAGCAGCATGATCAGTGTGAACAATCACTTTGGAATCAATAATATAAGATCTGAACTTATCATAAGCAAAAACAAGTGCTAAAAATTCTTTCTCAGTAGTAGCGTAATTTCTTTAAGCACTATCTAGAGTTTTACTAGCATAATGAATAACATTCAATTTCTTATCAATGCTTTGTCCTAGAACAACACCAACAACATAATCACTAGTATCACGCATAATTTCATCAGGTGGTTGAACAATAGGTGCAGAAATCAAGATTTTCTTAAGTATTTCAAAGGTCTCTACACAATCATCATCGAAAACAAATGGAACATCTTTTTTCAAGAGATTAGTGAGAGGCCTAGAAATTTTAGGGAAGTCCTTAATAAATCTCCTATAGAAACCAGCATGACCAAGGCAACTTCTTATACCTTTGATATGTGTAGGACACATCATTTTTTCAATAGCATCTACTTTATGTTTATCAACTTCAATACCTCTTTCAGAAATTTTATGCCCCAAGACAATACCTTCACTAACCAAAAAGTGGCACTTCTCCCAATTCAAGACAATATTAGTTTCTTCACATCTCTACAAAACTCGATCGAGGTTGGTTAAGCAATCATCAAAATAAGTTCCGTAAACGGAGAAATCATCCATGAAAACCTCAACAATATTTTCACAAAAGTCAGAGAATATAGCAGTCATACATCTTTGAAAGGTAGCAGGTGCATTGCATAAACCAGAAGGCATATGTCTATAAGAAAACGTACCGAAAGGGCAAGTAAAAGTAGTCTTTTCTTGATCCTCTTTTGACACAGGTATTTGCAAAAAACCAGAATAACCATCTAGAAAGCAAAGGTGTGTATGTTTGGAAAATCTTTCTAGCATTTGATCTATAAAAGGTAGAGGGTAATGATCTTTCCTAGTAGCTTTGTTTAATTTGCTAAAATCATTACCATTCTATAACCTGTAACAATTCTTTGTGGAATCAATTCATTCTTATCATTAGGAACAACAATAATACCTCCCTTCTTAGGGACACAATGAACAGGACTTACCCATCTACTATCAGCAATAGGGGATTATACCTGCTTCCAGAAGCTTTAATATTTCATTTCTTACCACTTCTTTCATCCTTGGATTCAACCGTTGTTGGTACTGATCAACAACTGGTTTAGCATCAGGGTCCATACTAATTTTTTGCTGACATAGAGTGGGACTAATGCCCTTAAGATCAACAATATTATCTCCAATAGCAGCGCGGTGCTTCCTCAGAGTTTTCAACAATTTCTCTTCTTCATGCTCTGAAAGGTTAGCACTAATAATAATAGGATATATCTTCTTTTCATCAAGATAAGCATATTTCAAAGTATAAGGCAATTTCTTAAGCTCAAACACGGGATCACCCTTGTGTGGAGGAGGATCCCCAAGAATCTCAACATGCAGGTTGTGTTTGAAAATAGGCATTTGGTGAAAGAATATTTCATCTAATTCCTTCCTTTCATTCATAAACATATCATTTTCATGGTCTAGTAGATATTGTTATAAAGGATTAGTAGGAGGCACAACAATAGAAGCAAGACAAATAATTTCATCCTTACTAGGAAATTCATTATCATGGGGTTGTCTACGAAATTTAGAGAAATTAAAACCATGATACACATCCCCAAAACTGACAGTAACAATTTCTTTCTTGTAGTCTATCCTAGCAATAACAGTGTTCAAGAAAGGTCTACCAAATATAATGGGACAAAAATCATCTTGTGGGGAACCAAGAACAAGAAAATCAGGAGGGTATTTTATTTTCCCACACAATACTTCAACATCTCTAACAATCCCAATTTGTGATATAGTATCTCTATTGGGAGGTTTAATGGTAACATCAATATCTTCTTTCTCAGCAGGTGCAATATCATTCATAATTTCTTGATATAAAGTAAAAGGAATTGCACTCACACTAGCACCCACATCACATAAGCCATGATAACAATGATCCCCTATTTTAACAGAAACAACAGGCATGCCAACAACAGGTCTATGTTTATCTTTATCATCAGGTTTGGCAATTCTAGCAGCTTCATCACATAAATAAATAACACGCCCATCAATATTATAGACAAAGAGATCTTTAACCATAGAAATACTAGGTTCAACTTTAATTTGTTCAGGGAGTGTAGGTGTTCTAGTATAACTCTTACGAACCACAGTTGAAGCTAGCTTTAGCATCATCCTTTATCCTAACAGGGAAAGGTGGTTTCTCAATATAAGCAGTAGGAACAATAGGATCAACATTATAAGTAATGGTTTGTTCTTCAAATTTAATAGGTTCTACTACTTTCACTTCAATGGGAGGATGATATTTAAACCACTTCTCCTTAGGGAGATCAACATGAGTAGCAAATGATTCATAGAAGGAAGCTACTATCTCAGTGCTAAATTCACGAAAACCATCGGTATCCATGAAAGATTTAACACAATCAAACTTAAGGTTTATACCTAACTAATTACCTTCGTCGAGTTCCCAACCTCAGAGTTACGTTTAATTCTTTCCAATAAATCCCATTTGAATTCAATATTCTTCTTCATAAAAGAACCAGTACAAGAAGTATGGAGCATGGATTGATCATTATGAGAAAGCTGAGCATAAAAATTTTGAATAATAATTTCTCTTGAGATCTCATGATTGGGGCATGAATATAACATTGACTTAAGCCTCCCCCAAACTTGAGCGATACTTTCTCCTTCACGAGGCCAAAAATTATAAATATAATTCCGATCATGATGAACTAGATGCATAGGTTAAAACTTCTGATGAAATTCCAATTTCAATCGATTGTAGTTCCAAGTACCAATATCATCGCATAGCCTATACCATGTCAATGCCTTCTCCTTCAAAGATAAAGGGAAGACCTTCTTATTGACTTCATCTTCTGGCAAACTTGTAAGCTTGAATAATCCACAAACTTCATCCACTTAGATTTGATGCATATCGAGATGTAATGTTCCGTATCCTGCATAACGATTTGGTAGCAGTTTCTCTATCATACCTGAAGGAATTTCATAATAAATATTTTCAGTAGGTGCAGTAGGTTGAGGGGAAACTCTTTGCTCTTTTGGTCGGGGTGAAGATACCCCTAACAAACCTCTCAAATGATTATTTTCCATAGTAACAAGTGATAGTAAAATTCAGCACACTATATAAATTTTTCCTTACCAAATTCCACTTACCAAAGGCGCTTCACTCCCCAGCAACAGCGCCAGAAAAGAGTCTTTATGACCCACAAGTATAGGGGATCTATCGTAGTCCTTTCGATAAGTAAGAGTGTCGAACCCAACAAGGAGCAGAAGGAAACGACAAGCGGTTTTCAGCAAGGTATACTCTGCAAGCAGCCTAGCACTCAAATTACCAGTATCAGATAGTTTTGTGATAAGATAATTCATAACGGGTAGAAAGTAAAAAAAGTAACAACGGTGCAGCAAGGTGGCCCAATCCTTTTTGTAGCAAAGGACAAGCCTGAACGAACTCTTATATAAAGCAAAGCGCTCCCGAGGACACATGGGAATTATTGTCAAAGCTAGTTTTCAGCATGCTCATATGATTCACGTTCGTTACTTTGATAATTTCATATGTGGGTGGATCGGTGCTTGGGTGATGTACTTACTTGGACAAGCCTCCCACTTATGACTAAGCCCTCTCGCAAGCATCTGCAACTACGAAAGAATAATTAAGATAAACCTAACCATAGCATGAAACATGTGGATCCAAATCAGCCCCTTATGAAGCAACACATAAACTATGGTTTAAGCTTGAGTATTCTATAGTCTCACCTAAATAGCTTGGCGTAATCATGGTCATAGCTGTTTCCTGTGTGAAATTGTTATCCGCTCACAATTCCACACAACATACGAGCCGGAAGCATAAAGTGTAAAGCCTGGGGTGCCTAATATATCAAACGAATACGAAATTCACATGATTACTTATAACAAGACTTCTCCCTTATTCTCATGAACAAACGTAACTAATCAAAAAGCATATTCATGTTCATAACGAGAGGGGTATTGAATAGTATTAAGGATCTGAACATATGATCTTCCACCGAATAAACCAACTAGCATCAACTACAAGGAGTAATCAATACTACTAGCAAACCACAGGTACCAATCTGAGGTTTTGGGACAAAGATCAGATACAAGAGATGAACTAGGGTTTGAGAGGAGATGGTGCTGGTGAAGATGTTGAGGGAGATTGACCCCCTCTCGATGAGAGGATCATTGGTGATGATGATGATGATCATTTCCCCCTCCGGGAGGGAAGTTTCCCCGGCAGAATATCTCCGCCGCAGCCCTAGATTGCTTTTGCCTAGGTTCCGCCTCGAGACGGCGGCGCTTCGTCCCGAAATCTCTCTCTTGATTTTTCTAGGTCAGAAAGCTTCATATAGCAGAAGATGGGCACCGGGGGCTTGCCAGGTGGCCCACAAGGCAGGAGGGCGCGCCCAAGGGGTAGGGCGCACCCCCCGCCCTTATGGCTACCTGGTGGGTCCCCTCTGGTACTTTCTTCGCTCAATATTTTTTTATATATTCTAAAATAATTCTCCATAAATTTTTAGGACTTTTGGAGTTATGCAGAATAGGTCTGTCCGGTTTGCTGCTTTCGAGTCCACAATTCCAGCTGTCGGCATTCTCCCTCTTCACGTAAACCTTGTAAAATAAGAGAGAAAAGGCATAAGTATTGTATCATAATGTGTAATAACAACCCACAATGCAATAAATATCAATATAAAATCATGATGTAAAATGGATGTATCAACGAACATAGACAAATGAATCTCATCTGGAAAACTGTTGAAGCGGAAGGCGAATATTGAGCCTTCATTGATGTTGCGGGTCTTTGCAACTTTAGGCCAGTGCCTGTGGATGATTGACTGTCAAACCTTCGTCCTCTTCAGGAACACTTCAATATTGAACCGTGTGTGTTGTATGAATACCTTCCTCACCTCCTGACCATACAGGTGGTTTGGGAGGTAATCATCAGTGAACTGCTTTGGAAAGGCCTGAAAACAAGGATGTGCATAAATATTTCTCTATATTGGAAATGGGCAAAGGAATAAAAAAGGCAAGGTATAATAGTTAGTACCATGCTGTAGTGAACTGATGTCTACTTCATTGTGCAGACAAGGATCTTGTTTTTTGTTGCTAATTTCTTTATCCTAACAATCTTTCTGAGTTTCTTGACTTGACTGATATTCACGGACAACTCATTTCCCCATATGCAAAAAGGGTCGGACAGTGGGTCAACACCTCTGACAGCAGGACCTACATGTGCAAGACCAAATTGTTAAAAACCTAATATTTAAAAACAAGAAATGGAAAGGTGTGTTATTAACTGCAACATGCCTAATATTTTAAAACAAGCAAACGTAGTCATTCAAACTTGCATTGTGTAGGTCTAAGTACACTAGTTATTGGCCCTGTTTGGATCCATGGGTTAGAGTTAGTTTGAGCTAGTTTGGGCTCAAACATAAGGGCTCGATTGCGCTAGTTGCATCTAACGCACCCAAAACAACTATCCCACCAAAGAGGTGCTAATTGGGCCTAGTTGTCCTAGTGCATTTATTGTCAATCTAACCCTATCATCCAAACACCTCTTTTGCTAGAGTTAGTTTAGGGTTAGTCATTGTTGAGTATCATTGTTATTTAGGAAACGTAGGATACCATAGGATTTACTCTACCTTTACTCTACCGTATATGCCCACGAGGCTCAAGCAATACAATCAACTATTCCACCAATCTCTCTCTCCCTTTTAACTTTCATGAGCTAGAAATTAACTCTAACCTCTAGCAAAGTTAGAGTATCCAAACAGTGCCATTATTTAATCAAATGGAAAGGCGTGTTAAATACTCCCTTCGGTCCTTTTACTCTGCATATAAGAATTGTCTAACCTTATTTATATGAAAAAATATCAACATATACTATGCTAAAGTTATACAACATGAAAATTTAAGTCATGACACATCTAGTCATATTGATTTCATATTGTGAATGTTGGTATTTTTTCTATAAAGTTGGTCAAACTTTACGAGGCTTGACTTTAAAAATCTTATATGCGAACTAAAAAGATTCGGAGGGAGTACAACATGCTTAACAACAACCAAATATAGTCATTCATAGAGCTATTATTAAAATTGGTATTGATGAAATTGAATTGCATAGTTCATATTAGCACATATAGAACATCACACTATGAATAGCTGAAATAAACAAGGCATACTACAAACAACCAAAGATGGCAATTGAAACTGGACATATACTAACTACAAACAACCGAACAACCATAAAACATAGAAATAAACAAGGCATAATGCAAACAACCAAATATAGCAATAAATACTGGAAAAGTTCTCACTACAAAAGGGGTTCAATAAAACAAGTCATGGGTTTCCTCACTTGTCACAGATTGGCTCCTCCTCGTTGTCGTCGTTGATGAGGTATGACTTGCCAACTGAGGATTCCAAGCCAGCTCGCAAAACGTATCCCTCAAAAATGACAAAAGGGGCTCCATGGCGATGAAGGATGGCAAATTTTTCATAACGAGCCGTAGGAGATCAGCGGGAGGGCCATCGAGTAGATCGATGGCTGTCGAACCTGAAGGGTTGGGGTGGGTAACTTAATAACCTATGACATAACTCGCGTCAAGCCGTCAGTGTTGACGACCTCGATGTCGTAGCCGATGACCACGACATGCCAGAATACTTTAGCCAACTGATTGAAAGGCTCCATCCAGGTCCAGTCATCATCGTCAGCCTCCTCGGTGGCCACCTCACCGACGTCAGGCAAAGAGGCCGCGGTAAAGGTCTTTTGGGCCATTCGCTCCTCGAGCTCCTCGGGAAGCATAGCCGAGCTTAGGCTGCGACGCTCTGGAGTAGAGAGGGGGTGGGGATGGGGATCTCTGGGAAAGGGGCATTTTGCAGGCGTCATCTAAGAAACTGAAGGTGGAGAGGGTATGTATATCGGTGGTTAAACTGCACGGGCATATCGGGAGTGGTTGACGATGGAGGCGGTGCGGCGGCGGCGGCGGCGGTGGCGGTGACCTAGCTAGGTTTCGACCGAGGGAGGGGTGGTGTGTATGTGTGTGAGCGGGGGATTTGGGGTGAGCGAAGGATTTGGGGTGTGTGTGTGGAGGGGGTCCAAGGTGGTGTTTGAGGAAATGTTGTGGGTACTGAAAATTTTACGAGGCGGGAGTAAAATGGCGGGGCTACCAAAAATTTGGATCAAGGGATCAAAGCAGTGTGGGGCGGGAGTAACGAACATCACACACAGTTAAAACATAATAATTGTGTGCTATTAAACATAAAACCACTCTAGTCAAGCAGATATTTTTGAGATTGCGAGGGATGCAGGTGGGAGTAAAATTCCGGGGCTGCAGTTAAAAAAATCCGGGGCTACTGAAAATTTGGATCAACTGATTGAAGCAGAGCAGGAGTAACAAATATCGCACACGGTCCACACATACGAATCGTGTGCTCTCAAACAGAAAAACCCTCTACGCGGGTAGATATTTTCGAGATTACGAGGCAGTAGATATTTTTGAGAGCGGGGGGCAAGCCTCGTGGAGCCCAATCTACTGTGCTGATGTGAGTGACTGCAGGGGCATGGGTGTGGCACACGGGTAGTCTGACCGAACCGTGTCTGTTGCGTACCCAATCCCAGACGGTTTCTGCATCCAACTCGTGTGTTGTTCATAAATTTGGCAAAAAGAATAACACGGGAAAGGGTCAGAAGACGAACACACTTGCATGTGGACCAAATATATGTATGAAAAGGCTGGTTTGATGTTTGAATACCCAACGCAGAACTTTGATGTGGCATCTGTCACACAAAGTGCACAGTATTGCTAGTCATCCATCGCCTACAAACCCCACTCCGTGTCGGTGGTAAGGGAATCCTAGATAGTAATGCATGCCCACAGATAGTTAGGTTTGAAATCTCACCCTACTGTAACACAAAACCTATAGGAGTCCATCATATATATGGTCAAACTTCCCCTTTCACTTCCGGACAAAGGTGGATTGTGTGTCGACCCACAAATGTGTGCTTGTGGCGGGAGATGTGTGAGACCACATACGGACCACCTGCGGGTGGCCCCATACTATATGTATGAAAAGGGTGGGGTGTGATATTTAACTATCAATCACAACTTTGATGTGGCATGTGTGCCTCGCAAAATAACCGAACATTCCTGACCCCACGGAGGATGCGGGTAGTGCGAAGTACCTCCCCCCCTACACACACAAGTGTCGGGGGGAGGCCATCTCACCAAGACGTACTGTAACACGGACCAAACAGAATCGAACTTGATCGTACAAGCACTCTCGCTCATTGTGGGTCAAAGTGATGGACGTCCACATGGCCCCACAAAATGGGCTAGCTTGTTGCCGATAAACTCACGAGGGAGTACTGTCTGAAGACAAAATCCACTTTGTGCATGTGTCCCAATTATGTATATGGAAGTGGTGTGTGTGGTGTTTGATTATGCAATGCGAAAATTTGATGTGGCACCATGCTTTCAAACCATAAAATCCCCACACTAATGGTTCATGATGCGTAGCATGCATGCGCTCAAACTTAATTGGGCCTGGAATGATCGCCCTACTATACGATAACACGAACTAAAGAAGAAGAATCCACCCTAGTAACCTTTCTTATCTTCGGTCAAAATGATGGACGTTCACGGGGCCCACAAATATATATAGGCTTGCCACCCATACATAACCAAGTGAGCGAGAGTGCGCAAAGACAACCATTTCATGCATGTGTCCCAAACATATTTATGGACGCGCGTGATGCATGCATATGTGTTGAATTAATACCTAATGCACAACATTGATGTGGTGCATGCATTCAAAATCGCACAGGTCCCCACACAGAGCAAGAGGTTCATGACGCATGTCGTGTGCTGGCCCCCCATTCGATCCAGCAGGATGGATTCATGTGTACACATGCACTATTAAGTCGTGCCCCGACACGTGGGAGATATAGCCACATTGTGGGTGTTACAAGTGCCTCCTTATTACGGGGAAAATAATGATTCCTCCACCTGACAGCAGGGACCCACCGGACGGGCCACCTTATTTTGCGAAAAAACGTTTCCCCCCTGACTGCTGGGACCCACCAGCTTTATCTTCGCACACAAGGACGTGTGTCCATATTACGGGCAGAAAAAATGATTCTCCCCCTGACTGCTGGGACCCACCAGCTACATCTTTGCAAGCAAGGAAGTGCCTAACAATCGGGACCCACCTGGTCAAAGCGTACGTAGCGTTGTCATTCTGGTCGCAAAGGTGTACGTACATACTGGTTGATGTAGAGGTGCGCATGTGTCATAGTAGAGGCGCGTACGTAGCATGTACACGTATGTACAACGGTCAGGGTGCAAGAAAGAAAATATGGCCACGTACGTACATACGGGCGGGGTCTCGAATGCTTGCTCGCGCATACGTACGGCCAGGGCTCGTGTACATTGCTGGGTCGGAACGGAGAAGTTGCACCGTCGTCGTGTTCATGGGGAGGCAACCGGCTGGGTCAGAATGGAATGTGTCATTGTGTTCATCGGGAGCCAACTGGCTTGGACGGAATAGCCGATGGAAACCAGGCTTGGCATACCGCATAACGGAGGAAACGGCCTTGTGTTCGACCGGCCATGGTCGAAACGGGATCTTTTTCATCGGGAGGGGTCTGGCGTACCGCAAAACGGAGGAAACTGACCTCCTATGGTCGAAACGGGGTCCTGTTGATCAGGAGGGTTGTGGCGTACCGCAAAATGGAGGAAATAGACTTGTGTTTGAGCGCTACGGTCGAAACGGGGGTCTTGTTCATCAGGATGGGTGTGGTGTACCGTAAAACAGGACTCCACAGGATACTGTTCATCTCCACCGTCGACTACCTCCACGGGCTACTGTTCATCCACTGTCGACTGCCTCCACGGGCTCATATTCATCCACCATCGACCTCCTCCAGCCTCCACCTGTGACTATTCATCCACGGGCTCCTGTTCATCCAGCCTCCACTGCTCCTCCACCGGCTACTGTTCAGCCAACCCTCTCCACGGGGTCCTGTTCAACCATCCCTCCATGGGCTACTGTTCATCCAGCCCTCCATCGGCTATTGTTCAACCAGCCCTCCACCAGCTACTGTTCAACCAGCCCTCCACGGGGTCCAGTTCATCCAGCCCTCCATGGGGTCATGTTCATCCACCGGCTCGATCGATTGGGGTACTGTCCATCCAGCGGAAACGGCCTCTACTACCACGGGGTCCTGTTCATCCAACCCCCCACCAGGAACTGTTCATCCAAACCCCCTCAACAACGCTCACTGTTCATCATCGGAAGTAGGTAGCAGTGTTCGATCGGCTTCAGTTAGCAGCAGTAGTGAAGGAATCACTCGGATTCAGTTAATAGCAAGGGATCGATCTCTCCGGTTCAGTAACGTAGCTAGTGCAATCGCTCGGGTTCAATTAGAGCCCAACTCCTCGCTCGGGTTCAGTTAGAGCCCAATGCCTCATACACACGCGCGTACGTACGAGAGAAACGCGCATCGCTCGGCCCCCGACCACCCACCGTAACTGGGAACTCCCCGATATTTTCCTCGCCCTCGCTTCTACCATGGTTTTTTCCGTCATGGACGGCCCAAAATGTCATGGAGTTGCGTCTCCAGTCCGCCCAGGATGAAAAGCCCATTTTCTGTCATGATTTTTTGTCATAGAAGTAGGACACCACCACATCTATGATGATACCGGGTTTTGTCACAATTATCATCATAGAAGTCTCATAAGTATGACAGGAAAAAAATTGTTCGGCCCAAAATGTCACGGATGTGTCTTTTTTTGTAGTGTCTATTTTATTTTTGATATGTTCCTAGAGAAAACTAAGTTGAAAGATGATAGTAGCAATGATGCGGACTGGGTCTGTGATCTGAGGATTATCCTCATTTCTGCATAGAAGAATTATGTCCTTGATGCACCGCTAGGTGCAGACCTGTTGCAGGAGCTGATGCAGACGTTATGAACGTTTGACAAGCTCAGTATGATGACTACTTGATAGTTTAGTGCGCCATAGTTTATGGCTTAGAACCGGGACTTCAAAAACATTTTGAACACCACGGAGCATATGAGATGTTCAAAGAGCTGAAATTGGCATTTCAGACTCATGCCCGTGTTAAGAGGTATGAGACCTCTGACAAGTACTTTGCCTACAAGATGAAGGAGAATAGCTCAGCTAGTGAGCATGTTCTCAGAATGGCTGAGTACTACAATCACTTGAATCAAGTGAGAATTAATCTTCCAGATAAGATAGTGATTGACAGAGTTCTCTAGTCACTATCACCAAGTTACTAGACCTTCATGATGAACTATAATATGCAAGGGATAACATAAATGATTCCCAAGCTCTTCGCGATGCTGAAATCGGCGAAGGTAGAAATCAAGAAAAAGTATCAACGTTGATGGTTGACAAGACCACTAGTTTCATGTAAAATGGCAAGGGAAAGAAAGGGAACTTCAAGAAGAATGGCAAGCAAGTTGCCACTCCCATGAAGAAGCCCAAAGCTAGACCTAAGCCTGAAACTGAGTGCTTCTACTTCAAAGGGAATGGTCACTGGAAGCGAAACTACCCCAAATACTTGGAGGATAAGAAGGATGGCAAAGTGAACAAAAGTGTATTTGATATACATGTTATTGATGTGTAATTTACTAGTGTTCATGGTAACCCCGGGGTATTTGATACTGGTTCACTTGCTAAGATTAGTAACTCGAAACAGGAGTTGCAAAATGAACAGAGACTAGTTAAGGGCAAACTGACGATGTGTGTTGGAAATGATTCGAAGGTTGATAAGATCACCATCGCACAGTCCTTTCACCTTTGGGATTAGTGTTGAACCTAAAATAAATGTTATTTGGTATTTGTGTTAAGCATGAATATGATCGGCATGTTTATTGCAATACGGTTATTCATTTAAGTAAAAGAATAATTGTTGTTCTGTTTACATGAATAAAACCTTCTATGGTCATACACTTAATATAAATGGTTTATTGAATCTCGATCGTAGTGATACACATATTCATAATATTGAAGCCAAAAGATGCAAAGTTAATAATGATAGTGCAACTTATTTGTGGCACTGCCGTTTAGGTCATAGTGGTGTAAAGCGCGTGAAGAAACTCCATGCTGATGGGCTTTTGGAATCACTTGATTATGAATCACTTGATGCTTGAGAACCATGTCTGATGGGAAAGATGACTAAAACTCCATTGTACGGAACAATGGAGCGACCCACTGACTCATTGGAAATAATGCATACTGATGTATGCGGTCCGATGAGTGTTGAGGCTCGCGGCGGGTATCGTTATTTTCTGACCTTCACAGATTATTTGAGAAGATATGGGTAAATCTACTTAATGAAACATAAGTACGAAACATTTGAAAAGTTCAATGAATTTTAGAGTGAAGTGGAAAATTATCGAAATAAGAAAATAAAGTTTCTATGATATGATCGCGGAGGTGAATATTTGAATTACGAGTTTGGTCTTCATTTGAAATAATGTGGAATAGTTTCGCAACTCACGCCACCTGGAACACCATAGTGTAATGGTGTGCCCGAACATCGTAATCGCACTTTATTAGATATGGTGCAATCTATGATGTCTCTTACCAATTTAGCACTATTGTTTTGGGGTTATGCATTAAAGACAGCCGCATTCATGTTTAATAGGGCACCGTCTAAATCCGTTGAGACGACACCGTATGAACTATGGTTTGGCAAGAAACCAAAGCTGTAGTTCCTTAAATTTTGGGGTTCTGATGCTTATGTGAAAAAGTTTCTGCCTGATAAGCTCGAACTCAAATCAGAGTAATGTGTCTTCATAGGATACCCAAAGGAGACCATTGGGTACACCTTCTATCACAGATCCGAACGCAAGATATTCGTTGCTAAGAATGGATCCTTTCTAGAGAAGGAGTTTCTCTCGAAAGAAGTGAGTGGGAGGAAACTAGAACTTGATGAGGTAACTATACCTTCTACTTTGGAAAGTAGTTCATCACAGAAATCTATTCCAGTGATTCCTACACTAATTAGTGAGGAAGCTAATGATGATGATCATGAAACTTCTGATCAAGTTACTACCGAACCTAGTAGGTCAACCAGAGTAAGATCCGCACCAGAGTGGTAAGGTAATCCTGTTCTAGAAGTCATGTTACTTGACCATAACGAACCTATGAACTATGAGAAAGCAATGATGATCCCAGATTCCGCGAGATGGCTTGAGGCCATGAAATCTGAGATGGGATCTGTCGGTGTCAAAACTGGCGGATCTCAGGTAGGGGGTCCCGAACTGTGCGTCTAGGCCGGATGGTAACAGGAGGCAGGGGACACAATGCTTTACCCAGGTTCGGGCCCTCTTGATGGAGGTAAAACCCTACATCCTGCTTGATTAATATTGATGATATGGGTAGTACAAGAGTAGATCTACCACGAGATCAGAGAGGCTAAACCCTAGAAGCTAGCCTATAGTATGATTGTATGTTGTCCTACGGATGAAAACTCTCCGGTTTATATAGACACCGGAGAGGTTAGGGTTACACAAGGTTGGTTACAAAGGAGGAGATATACATATCCATATTGCCTAGCTTGCCTTCCATGCCAAGTAGAGTCCCATCCGGACACGAGACGAAGTCTTCAATCTTGTATCCTCATAGTCTAACAGTCCGGCCAATTTATATAGTCTGGCTGTCCGGAGACCTCCTAATCCAGAACTCCCACAGTAGCCCCTGAACCAGGCTTTCAATGACGATGAGTCCGGCGCGCAGTATTGTCTCCAGCATTGCAAGGCGGGTTCCTCCTCCGAATACACCACGGAAGAATTTTGAATATAAGGATAGTGTCCGACCCTGCAAAATAAGTTCCACATACCACCGTCGAGAGAATAATATTTCCACAAATCCAATTTGCTGACTTGTTTTGGCAACATGACATTACGTCATAGCCCGGTGATAATTCGAACCGTTTCCTTTAACTATCCCCGCACATAACGCGAGGCTGTTTTTTGACACATCTTGTCAAAACAGAGATCGTATCCCCTTATCACGGGATTCTCATCAATACGGGTGTGGGTAACCCAACCGCGCCGTCGATTATGGCGGTTGGGGGACGAGCGAGTTTTACAGGCTAGTGGGGATGCATAGTTTCATCCGCCCATATAAAGGGATAAGGATTTACTTTTTCATCCACGCCTTCTTCCTCCTTTGCTCATCCACCTTCGCATACTCGAGCTCCAGCGCCCAAGTTCGCATTTCCCACCTCGACCTTCTCCAACCATATCTGGAGCGGGAGGCAGGTGGATGGTCTCCTCCGTCACGGAGGAACACGTCAAGAAGCTGTGGTGAGCTGGATACTTGCCCGACAGCATCGTGCACTGGCTCCCGGAGGAGGGGCAGCTCATCCCCACCCCCAGGCCCAATGAGAGGGTGGTATTCCTCACCCATTTCCTCTACGGACTGGGATTTTCTCTCCACCCATTTGTCCGGTGGCTCATGTTCTACTACGGACTGGATTTCCACGATCTGGCCCCGAACTTCATCCTCAACATCTCGGCGTTTATCGTCGTGTGCGAGGCTTTCCTCCGCATGAGGCCCCACTTCGGCTTATGGCTGAAGACCTTCAACGTCAAGCCAAAGGTAGTGAGCGGCCGCCAGGCGGAGTGCGGAGGCGCCATGGTGGGCAAGATGCCCAATGTCACATGGCTCGAGGGCTCCTTCGTGGAGACAATAAAGGGGTGGCAGTCGGGGTGGTTCTACATCACCGAGGCGCGTGACCCTACATGGGTAGTGGCCCCCGAGTTCCGATCTGGCTTCCCCACATGGCTCACCTCCTGGCAAGAGAAGGGCCTGTCCTGGGGTAGTTCGGGAGAGCTGATCGGACTCCAAACATGTATTCAAAACATGGTCAACAAGAAGCTCAAACTCGTCAATGTAGTCCAGGTCATGCTCATCCGCCGGATCCTCACGTGCCAACAACGGGCCTTCAACTTGTGGGAGTTCGACCCAGCGCAGCACCGAACTCTAAACAGGCTCTTCGACACAACTCACGAAGATGCCTGGAGGGTGCTGTTCAAGAGCCCCGAGGTCCCCCCTCCCATTACTGAGGATCACGGATTCAGCGCGAAGCGCCAAGCCAGTGCGGTAAGCTGCTTTACCTCTCACAGGATATTTATTTTTTATAGATCGACTCCATGCGGGATCTAAACTCCCGTACCTTTGACAGGACTGGCAGGAGATGGCCGGACAGATCGACTGTCCGGCTCCTTTGCCCGAAGGCCCAGCAAACGCTCTTCTGGCGAAGATGCTGACTCCGGCTCCTTATACGGTGCCGGAGAAGACCAAGAACACCAAGGGAACCCGGAAGAGTTCCCGACGCCAGACGTCATCGGACTCACCGTCCGATGACTCTACGGCACACTCCTCCCCCGAAGACGAGGAGGCAGAAGAAGACGCTCCCCCTCCAGATGGGGGAGACAAGAAGAGGAAGGCCGCCCCACCTGAGGAGGCCAAAGGGTCCAAGAAGGGAAGGACTCTCCTTCCCGACAATTCCACCACCGCCGCAGACGGCGAAGACGAGTGGCTAGACAGGGCCAAGCCCCTAGGGAAATCGTAAGTATTCGGATACCAGAGTTACTCATAGCATTCCTTTGTCACACTACTTCACCTAATGCCGAAATATGATTATGCAGGCCGCCCGAGCCCATATCGATGTATCATCGGACGGCTCCCTGGGCTCGTCGGATATGGACATCGATCCAGTTCCGACCGCCACCTCCCCTCATCCTGCGGACGACACCGAGGTACTATCTCACGAAGCACCGGGTCGAGGGGAGACAGTCCCGGAGGCGCCCCAAGCTCGGCCCTCAGCCGGACACCGCGCCGGAACTTCCAGTGGTTCCGGACTCGGGCAGGCGGCCCCCTTCTACAGAGGGCAAGACGCCTGCACCGATGAACTCTATCCATCCAGAGGCGCCGGACAATCTGCTGGAAGCGCTTCGCAGCGCTTCCATCGACGAGGAGCACCGCACTATTATGAGTGCGGTGATCCAGAAGGTTCAGTCCGCTAAGAGCGGATTAACTGAAGCCTATGCCAGCCGTCTAACAGGCTTTGAGGTAAGTGTTTTAAAGTATAGGAAAAATATTACCGCATAGACAGTAGCCCCCGATGCTCTGTTCGGTGTTCGCAAAGAAAAGCCGAACAGAGGATCAAACAATATCGCAGGAGTCTAATATGAGTATGTCAATATGCATATGTAGGCTTCGCTGCTTGCGTCCGCCGCACTGACTGTGGAGGTCGCCGTACTGAAGCAGGACCTTAAAGGGTCCCAGGACGAGCTCGGCCTTACCAAGAGGCAGCTCGAGGAGAACAAAGGTAAGTAGTACCTAGTCTGTGGTTATGTATAAAAAGAATGCGATTGCAAAATGACAGGATTATCATGAATTTGCCAGGGGCTGCGACTGAAGTGGCAACCCTAAAGCAAGCGATGTCCGAGGCCGAAGATAAAGCGGTCAAGGAGCGCACCGAGCGAGAGAAGCATGAGGCTCGGGTGTGCGAGGTGCAGCAAGAACTCCAGGCTCTCGTGGCGAAGCAGGAGGCGTTGGAGCTTGACTCGAAGACGCGAGAGTCTGAGATTGCCGCGGCCCTCGAGAGCGCAAAAAGTGCCAAGGCCGAAGCCCAAAAGGCCCTCCAGGAGATCGACACAATGAAGAAGATAGCGGCGGGTAAGGCATTCTATATGCAAAGCAAACATGTAAAAGTAAATTACCGATTACTTACCCGAATCCGGAGCTCTCCAGGAGCATTCGCAGATTTTCCCCGCAGCTTGTCCGATGCCGCACAATTTTACCAGGCCGAGGATGGAAGTTCAACGGAGAAGCTGTTCTGGTCTCAGTATACTGAGGCCGAACACCCGGTGCCAATGAGCGACCAGCTGAAGCAGATGGTCGAGCTACATAAGGCGGCCGAACAGGCCATGAAGGGCTTTATAGTCCAGCTGTGGCCTGGCGACGCCCTTCCGAACAGCTTCTTCGGCCTGGTGAGGCGGCTTGTGGATGCCTGCCCGTGGCTAGAGGTCGTCAAGCGATCCGTCTGCATTGAAGGTGCACGCCGGGCTTTCGCCCGTGTGAAATTGCAGTGGGTCAAGCTAGACGCCGTGAAGCTGATCAAGGAAGGGCCGCCGGAGGGCAAGGAGCACCGCCACCCCGAGATGTACTACGAGGGTGTTCTGCCGGGTGCCCGTCTTATAGCGGACGAGTGTTCAAAAGATGTAATTTTTGAGTGAGACTTGCTTGTTTTATCCTGTATTTATGAAAACTTGTTTCATATGCGCTATGCAACGCTTGTTTGAATTTAAAATATTACCTTCTGTTTGGCTGTTTATCCAATCTGAGAGATGGCTAGTCCTCGGCTTCTGCCCCCATGCCACGAGTGCTGGGGTGTTCGGGATAAACATGAGCACTCTTGTTCCCATTTTTGGGTCCTTTGAGGGAGGCGCTCAGCACAACGAACAAGGCAACTGGACTAATAATGCTTTATCACTCTCACTTAGCCATAGAATTCTATAATTTTAAATTTCGGCAAAGCCCCTGGTATTCAGAAGGCTAATTCGGGGCGCGATACACGCCTTTAAGCCGGGCAGGGCCGGCCCCTCGCTCTAAGCGGCATGAGTATTTAGGGGCTCGAAACCTTGCCGAACAGTGACCAGTCTCTCGCCTTATCATGACAGTCAGTTTTAGCTTTCTCTACTGAGGTGCTTAACCCAGCAGAACAGGGGCACAATCGCAGTAGTTCTCCTAGCGCTACCTTAGCCGATAGAGCGAAACGTAAGGTACCAAAACATAGGAGCCGGGCAAACCCAACATTTTACCAAAGATATGATTCGGAGTTGATGCATATAATGCTATAAGTTCGGGGTGCCGCACTTGTGAAAGTGTTCGGACTTTTCACACCGTATTGTGGGGTACGTAAGCCCCTAGTGTATTGGCCATACCAAAGTGTACGGTTGCAAGGCATCATTAGTGAACACATATATATATAACAAGAATGCAATAATAGTCGTAATGTTATGCATTGTTTATTCAAGAAATTGCGTTAAAGCAGAATGATACAGATAGTGCGATAAGCAGAGAGTAGGGCTATGTCCCTTCCAAGGGCAAGCTGAGGAATGATATTAAATCAAATATTTCGCTCGTTACTGTAATCCACCTGGGAATTCCGTGGTGTGACGTAGCTTTCGGCCTCCTTGGTTGCTGCATCATGTGTTCGGCAATAGTGTTGCCGGACAGGATTTCCAGAGATTAAGGTCCTGAAAAAGAGAAGAATAACCAAATGGGGAGCCCCTAGTGCAGTTTAAGCCGCATCTTGGGGCGTGACGCCGTTGTGCCCCCCTCCCCACTTGTGGCCATGGTATTTTTAATGCGTAATTATGTATGCGTGGCATGAGTTTCGCCGTTTGGCTGGGACTGGGGTGGGGGCCGCATTGCTACACGAGCTCAGATCGCGCTAGGCGGTCTAGCTGCCGATTGTTCCGAGCGTGCTTGAAGGTGTCCGGGTCTTGAAACGCCGAATTAGTGGATTGCCTTGAGAGGCTACTTTGCGCTTCTGCTGCTAAGGCCGCAGTGTGCTCCTCCGTTCGGAGAGGGCGCTCTGTGTTTCCATTGACTGTAATAACCCCGCGAGGTCCTGGCATCTTGAGCTTGAGGTATGCATAATGAGGTACCGCATTGAATCTTGCAAATGCGGTTCGCCCGAGCAGTGCATGATAACCACTGCGGAACGGGACTATATCGAAGATTAACTCTTTGCTTCGGAAGTTATTCGGGGATCCGAAGACCACTTCCAGCGTAATTGAGCGTGTGCAATGGGCCTCTATGCCTGGAATGACGCCTTTGAAGGTCGTTTTTGTAGGTTTGATCCTTGAGGGGTCTATACCCATTTTGCGCACTGTGTCCTGATAAAGCAGGTTCAGGCTGCTGCCGCCGTCCATAAGGACTCGAGTGAGGTGAAATCTGTCAATGATTGGGTCCAGAACCAATGCGGCGAATCCACCATGACAGATGCTAGTGGGGTGGTCCCTGCGATCGAAAGTGATCGGATAGGAGGACCATGGGTTGAACTTTGGGGCGACTGGATCCAACGCATATACGTCCCTGAGCGCACGCTTCCGCTCCCTCTTGGGGATGTGGGTTGCGTATATCATGTTCACCATCCGCACTTGTGGGGGAAACCTCTTCTGTCCTCCGGTGTGTGGCCGCTGGGGATCCTCCTCGTCATCGCTATGTGGCCTCTTGTCCTTATTTTTGGCAATTAACTTGCCGGCCTGCTTGAATACCCAATAGTCCCTATTGGTGTGGTTGGCTGGCTTGTCGGGGGTGCTGTGTATCTGACACGAGCGATCGAGTATGCGGTCCAAACTGGACGGGCCCGGCGTACTTTGTTTGAATGGCTTTTTTCGCTGACCGGGTTTAGAGCCTTTGAATCCGGCGTTGACTGTCGTATCCTCAGTATTATCGCTGTTAATGCGGCGCTTATGTTTGTTGCGACGTGACCTACTATTGTCATCCTTGGAATCCGAGGTACCATGGTTCTTTGACATATTGTTACTACGAGCCAGCCAACTGTCTTCTCCCGCACAAAAGCGGGTCATGAGCGTCGTGAGGGCTGCCATAGATTTCGGCTTTTCCTGACCGAGGTGCCGGGCTAGCCACTCGTCACGGATGTTGTGCTTGAAAGCCGCTAAGGCCTCTGCTTCCGGACATTTGACGATTTGATTTTTCTTTGTAAGGAACCGAGTCCAGAATTGTCTGGCCGACTCTTCTGGCTGCTGAATTATGTGGCTCAAGTCATCGGCATCTGGTGGTCGCACATAAGTGCCCTGAAAGTTGTCGAGGAATGCGGCTTCCAAATCTTCCCAACAGCTAATGGAATCTGCTGGCAAGCTGTTAAGCTAGTGTCGCGCTGGTCCTTTGAGCTTTAGTGGGAGGTATTTGATGGCGTGTAAGTCGTCACCGCGGGCCATGTGGATGTGGAGGAGGAAATCCTCGATCCATACCGCAGGATCTGTAGTGTCGTCGTATGATTCAATATTTACAGGTTTGAAACCTTCTGGGATTTGATGATCCATTACTTCGTCTGTGAAGAATAAAGGGTGTGCGGCGCCTCTGTATTGGGCTATATCGCGACACAGCTCGAATGGGTCTTGCCCCCTGTGTCCGGTCCGTCCGGATTTACTTTTACTGTATCCGGCGTGACGTTTATCGTCTCGCATAGTGGCGCGCCCTCGTGATCCGTAGATCGATCTTGCATGCTTTGCTTTGTCCTCCAATATGTCTCGCAGGTCTGGCGTATCTCCCCATGCCTTTTTATTTAAATGGCGTCGGAGTGCGGGCTGAGTTTTTGGCTGGAATGCCTCTCTATCGCGGCCACGAGGTGGCCGATCAGCCGCGTCATACGCTTCTTCCTCAAGTCGGGGCAGCAACCTACATTTTGGGTAACTCTTGGAGGGGCGCTCGAGTTTATATTCCTCGGCCGCGAGGACTTCGGTCCATCTGTCAGCTAGAAGATCTTGATCAACTTGAAGCTGCTGCTGCTTTTTCTTCAGGCTATTTGCTGTGGCCATAAGCCGTTGCTTGAAGCGCTCTTGTTCGACGGGATCCTCTGGTACGGCGAATTCATCGTCACCGAGGCTTGCCTCGTCTTCGGAGGAGAGCATGTAATTATCATCCTCCTCCACTCCGTCCGCCGCTCTCTCAGGAGGGCTGGCTCCTCCATCCTCCTGCTCTAAATCTTGCTGGAGGGGATTGTTGTTGTCTTCGGCACTATCCGGAGTGTTATTATCTCCCGTGCCGGTATCACCACTTTTGCTTTGGCGGGACTTAGAGCGGCGCCGCTGACGTCGGCGCTTGGGTTGCTTCTTGGAGGGGTCATCCTCCGCTATCTCATCACCATTGCCTTCTTTGGGTGTATCCACCATGTATATATCGTATGATGAGGTGGCTGTCCAGTGCCCCGTAGGCAGTGGTTCCTCTTCGTCTCCCGCATCATCGTCCATACCGTCGATATCTTCGGAGTCGAAGTCAAGCATGTCGGTTAAGTCATCGACAGTGGCTACTAAGTGGGTGGTGGGTGGGTCGCGAATTTCTTCGTCGTCGGCATCCCAGTCCTGCCGGACATAGTTCAGCCAGGATCCTCCTGATAAGGAGAGAGACCTTAATGAGTTCAGTATGTCGCCAAAGGGTGAGTGCTGAAAAATATCTGCGGAGGTAAACTCCATGATCGGCGCCCAATCAGATTCGATAGGAACGGGTGCAGGCGGTTCGGAGTCCGTGGCCGGAGAAGGATCCGGCAGTTCATCAACACGGCTCTCATGCAAGGTAAGGTCGATGTTCGGCTCGATCGCCGCTGAGGGTAAGGCCTCCGTGGCGGGATCCATCCACCCGTCCACGGAAGGCACAACTGGCTCCGAATTGAGGGTCGGAGCGGCTGCCGGTGCGATCTCCTGAACACTGTCCGATGGTAGAGCTAAATCACACTCATCGTGGCCGCGTGATGCACAAGGCAGAGGCTCGAATCCGTCGAAGGTCAAGTCTCCACGAACATCGGCTGTGTAGTTTAAGCTTCCCAACCTGACCTGGTGGCCAGGGGCGTAACTTTCGATCTGCTCTAGATGGCCAAGCGAATTGGCCCACAGTGCAAAGCCGCCGAACACGAAGATCTGTCCGGGGAGAAAAGTCTCACCCTGGACTACATCGTTATCGATGATAGTAGGTGTCAGATTTCGGGTTCCGGCAGACCCTTGAGGTTCGAACACTGGGGTGCGAGCGGAGTTTTCGCCTCCTACCTACCTGCACTCCTCCGCCTTGCTAGGATCTAAACTACGAAAAGAACAACACAAGAGACACATGGTTTATACTGGTTCGGTCCACCGTTGTGGTGTAATACCCTACTCCAGTGTGTGGTGTGCTGGATTGCCTCTTGGGCTGATGACGATGAACAATACAAGGAAGAACAGCCTCGCGAGGGTCTGTTCTTGGCTGGGGCGATGAACTGCTGGGAGGAGTTCAGTCACCTTTCTCTCTCTCTCTCTCTGATCCTTTCTTTTATCCTTCGATCCCCCTATTTCCTTCCAACCCCCTTTGCTCTGTGGGTGGCTGGTCCTATTTATAGAGGCCCTGGTCCTCTTCCCAAATATCGAGCGGGAAGGGAGCCAACAATGGCGGACTAATTTGAAGGGGGACAACTAGTATCAGCTATCCTGACAAAAGTAGTCTTCGCCTGCACAAAGCTCTGGTGATGACGCCGTCTCGGGCTCCATGGTGACGTCCGTCTCATAGTCCTCCTGGTCTTGGTCTCGTTGCACCGAAATGGCAACCTTTGCCTGATGCCTCGGTATTCCGCGGCTGCGCTTGCCCCTTTTGCACCAAAGGGGAAAGGAGGACACTGCGCGGGCTGGCACCCGCCTGGCGGCCTTGGTCGTCATGGCTTGAATCACGGGCACCTCGTGAGGTATCCTGCCTTGGTCTCTCCGCCTCCTCGTGAGCCAGCCTGACAAGGCCGTGCCTGAGGAAGCTCCGCGTCGTCTGCCCCGCAAGGCTTGGCCCCTCGCGAGGGTCTTGGGTTTGTGTTGGTGAAGATGGGCCGCGCTGGGCCCCCCTTTGAGCCACGCCGCAGGCAGGCAAGTCTGTGGACCCCCGTTCCCAGAACGCCGACAGTAGCCCCCGGGCCCAAGGCGCGCCCGAACTTGGCCGTGCAGGGAGGCGGAAGGGCAAGAGCGAAGCGCCACGGGCCCTAACAGCCTACGGCCTTGGGCGCCGCGTGGAGGTTGATTGGACGTGGGCGCCTCCACTTCCCCGTGGCGCCTCGGCAACCACACGGACTGGACAAGTCCCTGCATGCAAAGTGGGTCATGATTACCTGCAATCATGGAGGTCAGCGGTTGGCCTTCGCCGGCCATAAGTACGGAACAGCGCGCGCCCTTCCAGTCCATCCCCCCTTGCTTCTCCTTCTTCCCGATCCTTGCTCCGTCTTGCTGCGATGGCTCCAATCCGCCGGTTCTCGACGGCAGAGAAGGGAAAGGCTCCCCGAGAGGAACCAGACCCACTCCCACAGAAGAAACGGCTCGTCCCCCGTGGCCCGGACGAAGGGGCCCTTCAGGTGGTGTCGAGGCCTTGGTGTGAGCGGGCGCCGCCGGGGTTCCCGCTTCCATTGTACGCCCACGTCGAGGGCCCCGAAGGAGCTGATGCTGACCGCCACGGGCGGCGCCGCCGTCGGCGTCGACGGGTCACGAAGGTGTGGGTCGTCCCCCCTGGGGTCCACACCGAGGGCTCCTCCCAAGAGTTCATGCTCCACGTCGCCATTCCTCTTTAGTCCTGGATCCGCCTTCCTCCCTTCTTCACCTCCATCATCCCGCAGGGGGAGCCCCTGGAGCTCTGGCTGCAGCACGCCGGCTGCAGCACCCTCGCAACCGAGGCAGAGGTCGCGGTCATTGCCCCGGGCGAGGTCTTCATGACTCGGGGCTGGAGAGAGATCGCCCGGGTTTGCAGGGTAAGGGGCGTCTTCACGGTCCACTTGGATTACGACGGTGCTTCGGTGATGCTCTTCAAGGTCTTTGATGCGAGCGAGCGCCGGCTGGAGTGCTGCCCCGGGGAAGGTGGCCAGGACCCTGCCGCGACGAGGACTGGGCCCGCCGACCGCTCCCTTGGCGGCTCCTCAGGCGGTGGAGGCGTCGAAGGTTCCAGCGACTCCGACGAGCTCTTCGCGACTCCGGAGACGAGCGACGACAGCTACGAGCCCCCGAGCCGGCGCCGCTCCTGGAGCAGGGCGGGCTCGTTAGGCCGCCGCTGACTCTGATCTGGATGGGGTTGGCGTCGGTGCTTGACGGCCCACTATTGATGATGGCGTCTTTTGCAGGGACGCGCGTAGTTTGTGTCCCTTTAGGATCTGTTCCCTGCGAGGAATCAAAAACGCGTCCCGTGGGGGCTTGTAAGGTGCCTGTGATCCTGTTTTGTTAATATAACCCTTGTCGTAGAATTGCGCGAGTTGCTCATTCCGTCTTAGCTCAGTCCTCCCTTTGGAACCTCACGGGGGCTTGGTGCTCTGCGCCGATAGGTCCCAGTCCCAAGGCGGCTTCAGCCGTCGCTGGTATGCCAGGTCGCGATGCCGTGGTCAAGGCCAGGAGGTGAGCGAACCGGAGTCTGGTAAGAGCCCCTGAGTCGCGATTCTCAGGAGGTCCCCTTTGGCGCCCAAGCAGCCGTCGTTTGGTGAGAAAGGAGAGCGGCGTCGCTAACACGGGATTGCATTAGGTGTGGGGATGGTGCCACGGTAGCTGGCGCTTCCGGGTGATGACTTATCTCGAGGATCAGGGGCCGCTCTCTGGTGTGTCGCCGGGTCCGTGCATCGGCAGGCGCGAGGTTGCTCGGCGAGGTCCTCGTGTGTCTCTCCCCTCTCGCCTTTGCTCCCCTTTCTGCTCTACGTCCTCGGGTCCCTGCCCTCGAGCGAGTCTCAGCCGTCGCTGGTATGCCAGGTCGCAATGCCGTGGTCAAGGCCAGAGGGTGAGGGCTGGAGAGCCAGTAGGAGCCCTGAGTCGCGATGCTCAGGCACCCCCCCCTTTAACGTGCAAGCGGTTCGCGCGGACGAGAGCGAAGGAGACACCGCAAGGGCCTCGCCTGACGCAGCTCCTTCAGGAGTTCCTGCAGGTCCATCATAGAAAAAACAAGGGGTTGCCATGATAATTGACAATCAGCCGTTGGTTGCCTCCGAGGGGTAGTGAGGCACTAAAGGCTTGACAAGGTGATGCTATGCGGGGCTGCCGCGGCCAGAGCTGAGCCATCCAGGTTTGTCGGCGTTGCAGGGACGAACCCATGCGCAAGCGTCGTGCCGTTTGGGAGCAGCTCCGTTAGTTGGCGTCAGCTGAGCAGGCAACTAGGTTAAACACATTAGCCGCGAAGGAGTGGATTCGTTCAAATAGATGCTGGGAATGCGGACATCACTGGGTCAGGCCCGAGCGACTTGGGGGGTCATGCAGCCCGAGGGGCGCCCCCAACAAGGTAAGCTAACAACATGGAATAAAAAAGGGATACACGCCGCAGGGACGGACCCACGCGGCCTGGGAATAATGCAGCCCTGGGGGCGTTCCCAGCTGGAAATAAGACTCGAAAGATGTCACCTGATGATGTTGAGGACGAAGGAGCGTTGATGTAGCAGGCTCGGTGGGCTGCGGGGGCCGATCCTCACGAGCCCCCAGGCCCAGGGGCCACGGGAGGCTCCAGAGGCGCTGGCGGCTCCTCACGGGCCATCTCCATCCCTGCCAGGGCTGCGGAATGCCTGGCCTCTCGTGCCTCCGTGATGCCCCTCATGAGGCGCCGGTACGTGTCAGCCGCGTTCGGCAAGCCGTAAGGCATGCGAACGTAGCTGTGGGGTGGGCCTCCGCAGCGCCCCACTCGCGAGGGCCAGAGGCGCTCCAGAGAGGCGACTCGGTTGAGCCTTGGTATGTCGATGCAGACGCGCAGCCCACCATCCTCCCCTGGATGGGGAGCCACTGCTGGTAGGCGGCGGCCGCCTTTCATGACTCTTGACTCCTGTAGCTCCTAAATGGCCTTGCTGACGAACTCCTGAGGGTCTGGATCTCCTTGCCTTGCTCCTTCTTGAGGGAAACGTGCTTCGAAACACGCCTCCATGTGGTGCCCAAGCGCCTCCCTCGTGACCCTGGCTAGGTCGGTGGCCCTCCAGGGGAGAGCCCCCGAGCCCTGCCTGAGGAGGGCGCCAGGCGCGCTTTCCTATGCAATGGAAGGAGGTTCCCCCTGGGTAGGCGCGGGCCCAGAGGGGCCAGCCTCCTGAGTGGTCGGGCCGGACGATGTCTTCTTCTTCTTAGGGGCGGTCTCGGTAGGCCTCCTGCCTCCATGATCTGGGTCTTCCAGTGACACGGCCTGAAAGGCTCGTTCCAGGGAACACACCGCGTCCTTCTCTTCACAGGGCACCGTGATGACTCCGCCGCTTCCTGGCATCTTGAGGATGTTGTAGCCGTGCTGAGTTACGGCCATGAACTTGGCCAGTGCTGGGTACCCAAGGATGGCGTTGTGCGGCAAGCGAATGTGAGCGACGTCGAAGTCGATGAGCTCGGTGCGGTAGTTGTCGCGTGCTCCGAAGGTGACAGGGAGGCGGACCTGCCCAATCGGGACCGTGGAGCCGTCGGTGATACCGGAGAAAGGCTTGGTTGGCTGAAGCTAGCTGTAGGGCACTTGGAGGTTGTTGAACGTCTCCACGGATAGGACGTTGAGCCCTGCCCCGCCATCGATGAGGGTCTTGGTGACCACCACGTTGCTGACGATCGGGGAGCAAAGCATCGGGAGAACTCCGACCGTAGCCGCACACTTGAGCTGATCTACTGAGTTGAACGTGATGGCGCACGCCGACCACCTGAGAGGGCGCGTGGCTTCGACCCTGGGGAGGACTGCGTTCACTTCGCGGGGGAACTGCTTGAAGATGTGCTGAGAGGCTGGGGCTTGTGCACCGCCCAGGATGCAGGCGATCGCGTGTGGCTCCTAGAAGCCCCCAGCCCCCTCGTCCTAGTGGCGGTCCTCGTTTCTCCTTGGCTGCGGCGGCAGCGGTGGGAGGCCTGCATTGCCTTGTGGGCGATCCTCGCGAGGCTGATCCCTCCAGTCTCCCTCGCGAGGCTGATCCCTCCAGCCTCCCTCGCGAGGCGGGTCTTGCCAGTGATCCTCGCGAGGTTGATCGCGCCACCCTTGGCGCGGGCCACGGTCTTCCCAGCGTCTGGCATTCCTTCCTCCTCCTCGACCATAGCCCCGGTCACTGCGGTCAGGGCGACGGCCGATCCTTCCCTCTCGCACGGCTCGGAGCTCTTGACATTCGTTGGTGTTGTGGGTGTGGTGGTCGTGGTACACACAGTACCGGCTACCCTTGGAAGGTTCGGGCTGATCTCTGCCTCGCTTGGTGTCTGGTTCTGCCGCGAGCACGGCAGCCCCCTTGCGCTTCACATCCTTGGTCTTGGGCCTCTTCTCTTCTGGGTCTGCGGCAGGCAGCTCGAGGAGGGAGAGACACCCTTCCTCGGCCCTGGCGCACTTGGTTGCCTGGTTGAACAGCTCCAAGGAAGTGCACAGGTCTTCATGCATCGCCAGCTCCTCCTTCATCTTGACGTCGCGCACGCCGTCGGAGAAGGCCGAGATGATGGCCTCCTCAGTCACCTTGGGAATCTTGAGGCGCGCGTTGTTGAAGCGCTGGATGTACTTCTGCAGGGTCTCCCCGAGCTGTTTCTTGATGCGGCGCATGTCGCTCACGGCGGGTGGCCGTTCGCGAGTGCCTTGGAAGTTGGCGATGAAGCGGGTGCGCATCTTGTCCTAGGAGGAGATTGTGCCTGGAGCCAGGTTCAGGAGCCAGGTGCGGGCCCCGTCCTTGAGTGCCATGGGGAACCAGTTCGCCATGACCTTCTCGTCTCCGTTGGCAGCTTCGATGCCCAGCTCGTAGAGCTGGAGGAACTCCGCAGGGTCGGCCGTGCCGTCGTAGCGAGGAGGCAAGTCCGGCTTGAACTTGCCGGGCCACGCGACGCTGCGTAGCTCGGCGGTGAAGGCGCGGCAGCCTGCTGTGGCCACGGGAGGCCTTGGATGACGGGGAGCTTGGTCTTGCATGTCCCCACGCGCTGCAGCTGGGAGCAGCGTGGGGTCTTGACGCGTGGGAGCAGGAGCATGGTCGCGACGTGCTGGAGCAGGGAGCGCCCGGGCAGCTTCTTGCGGGCGAGGGACTTCTTGACAGCTCTGCTCTTGCCGCGCTGGCGCCTGACGGAGCGGGTTCCGCCCAGGGGCCACACGCCTTGGAGCCATGGCGCCGTCCTGAGGAGGAGGCGGCCGGGGCGCCGCCGGAGCTTCATCGCCCGTGCGGGGCGGGGTGCGGTGCAGCGGAACGGACGGCGCAGGAGAGCCCCCTACGGCGCGGACGAGCTCGGCGACGCGATCGAGCCATTCTTCGTAGACGTCGTCGACGGGACGGTAGCGCAGGAGCTCGTTTGCCGCGATGAGTGCAGCCCAAGCCTCCATGGGCGCGCGCGGGACGAAGATCCAGCTGGGGTGAGCTAGGGAGTTGCGGTGCGGCCGTCCTGCCGCATGGACGGATGCTGGGACGATGCTTGCTGCTCGTCCCCCGCCGGGCCGGTGGCGGCGTTGACGGCAGGTGACGGGGAACGGCGAGGACGCCCGGCGACAGGGGCCGTCTGGGCGAAGCGGGAAGCGAGTGCGGCCCGGCGCTCGGCGCGGGCCCGACGAGCGTCAGACATGGGCGTGATGGTCGGAGGAGAACGGGGTGGTGGAAGACGAATCCCGGCGCATTCCGGCAGACCCTTGAGGTTCGAACACTGGGGTGCGCGTGGAGATTTCGCCTCCTACCTACCTGCACTCCTCCGCCTTGCTAGGATCTAAACTACGGAAAGAACAACACAAGAGACACAGGGTTTATACTGGTTCGGGCCACCGTTGTGGTGTAATACCCTACTCCAGTGTGTGGTGTGGTGGATTGCCTCTTGGGTTGATGATGATGAACAATACAAGGAAGAACAGCCTCGCGAGGGTCTGTTCTTGGCTGGGGCGATGAACTGCTGGGAGGAGTTCAGTCACCTTTCTTTCTCTCTCTGATCCTTTCTTTTATCCTTCGATCCCCCTATTTCCTTCCAACCCCCTTTGCTCTGTGGGTGGTTGGTCCTATTTATAGAGGCCCTGGTCCTCTTCCCAAATATCGAGCGGGAAGGGAGCCAACAATGGCGGGCTAATTTGAAGGGGGACAGCTAATATCAGCTATCCTGACAAAAGTACTCTTCGCCTGCACAAAGCTCTGGTGATGATGCCGTCTTGGGCTCCACGGTGACCTCCGTCTCGTAGTCCTCCTGGTCTTGGTCTCGTTGCACCAAAATGGCAACCTTTGCCTGATGCCTCGGTATTCCGCGGCTGCGCTTGCCCCTTTTGCACCAAAGGGGAAAGGAGGACACTGCGCGGGCTGGCATTGTTGGAAATATGCCCTAGAGGCAATAATAAATTGATTATTATTATATTTCCTTGTTCATGATAATCGTTTATTATCCATGCTAGAATTGTATTGATAGGAAACTCAGATACATGTGTGGATACATAGACAACACCATGTCCCTAGTAAGCCTCTAGTTGACTAGCTCGTTGATCAATAGATGGTTACGGTTTCCTAACCATGGACATTGGATGTCATTGATAACGGGATCACATCATTAGGAGAATGATGTGATGGACAAGACCCAATCCTAAGCATAGCACTAGATCGTGTAGTTCGTATGCTGAAGCTTTTCTAATGTCAGGTATCATTTCCTTAGACCATGAGATTGTGCAACTCCCGGATACCGTAGGAGTGCTTTGGGTGTACCAAACGTCACAACGTAACTGGGTGACTATAAAGGTGCACTACGGGTATCTCTGAAAGTGTCTGTTGGGTTGGCACGAATCGAGACTGGGATTTGTCACTCCGTGTGACGGAGAGGTATCTCTGGGCCCACTCGGTAGGACATCATCATAATGTGCACAATGTGACCAAGGAGTTGATCACGGGATGATGCCGACGATCGAATCTCGGGCAAGTATCGTACCGATAGACAAAGGGAATTGTATACGGGATTGATTAAGTCCTCGACATCGTGGTTCGTCCGATGAGATCATCGTGGAACATGTGGGAGCCAACATGGGTATCCAGATCCCGCTGTTGGTTATTGACCGGAGAGTCATCTCGTTCATGTCTGCATGTCTCCCGAACCCGTAGGGTCTACACACTTAAGGTTCGATGACGCTAGGGTTATAAAGGAAGTTTGTATGTGGTTACCGAATGTTGTTCGGAGTCCTGGATGGGATCCCGGACGTCACGAGGAGTTCTGGAATGGTCCGGAGGTAAAGATTTATATATAGGAAATCCTGTTTCGGCCATCGGGACAAGTTTCGGGGTCATCGATATTGTATCGGGACCACCGAAAGGGTCCCGGGGGTCCACCGGGTGGGGCCACCTATCCCAGAGGGCCCCATGGGCTGAAGTGGGAAGGGATCCAGCCCAAAGTGGGCTGGGGCGCCACTTCCCCCTAGGGCCCATGCGCCTAGGGTGGGGGAAACCCTAAAGGAAGAGTCCTAGGAGGGGAAGGCACCTCCTAGG
This sequence comes from Triticum urartu, assembly GCF_003073215.2. Classification (NCBI taxonomy): domain Eukaryota; kingdom Viridiplantae; phylum Streptophyta; class Magnoliopsida; order Poales; family Poaceae; genus Triticum; species Triticum urartu. The sequence continues at coordinate 171,323,585 of NC_053026.1, read as the reverse complement.
TGCCTTGGGGGGGAGGGAATCCTCCCTTGGCCGCCACCCCAAGACCCATCTAGGGCTGCCGCCCCTCTAGGGGTGGGAACCCTAGAGGGGGCAGACCCTCCTCCCTCTCCCCTATATATAGTGAGGCCTAGGGGCTGCCCACAACACGCGATCTGATCTCTGCCTCTTGGTGCAGCCCTTCCTCTCTTTCTCCTCATATCTCTTGGTGCTTGGCGAAGCCCTGCAGGATTGCCACACTCCTCCACCACCACCACGCCGTTGTGCTGCTGCTGGATGGAGTCTTCCTCAACCTCTCCCTCTCTCCTTGCGGGATCAAGGCGTGGGAGACATCGTCGGGCTGTACGTGTGTTGAACGCGGAGGTGCCGTCCGTTCGGCGCTAGGATCATCGGTGATTTGGATCACGACGAGTACGACTCCATCAACCCCGTTCTCTTGAACGCTTCCGCGCGCGATCTACAAGGGTATGTAGATACTCTCCTTCCCCTCGTTGCTGGTTTCTCCATAGATAGATCTTGGTGATACGTAGGAAAATTTTGAATTTCTGCCACGTTCCCCAACAGGCACCCGCCTGGCGCCCTTGGTCGTCATGGCTTGCGTCACGGGCACCTCGTGAGGTGTCCTGCCTTGGTCTCTCCGCCTCCTTGTGGGCTAGCCTGATGAGGCCGTGCCTGAGGAAGCTCCGCGTCATCCGCCCCGCGAGGCTTGGCCCCTCGCGAGGGTCTTGGGTTTGTGTTGGTGAAGATGGGCCACGCTGGGCCCCCCTTTGAGCCACGCCGCAGGCCGCAGGCAGGCAAGTCTGGGGACCCCCGTTCCCAGAACGCCGACAGTAGGAGCCATCAAGCCTAACGGCGACGACACAGAGGAACTCTGAATGAAAGCACCAATGTCGGTGTCAAAACCGACGGATCTCGGGTAGGGGGTCCCGAACTGTGCGTCTAGGCCGGATGGTAACAGGAGGCAGGGGACACAATGTTTTACCCAGGTTCAGGCCCTCTTGATGGAGGTAAAACCCTACGTCCTGCTTGATTAATATTGATGATATGGGTAGTACAAGAGTAGATCTACCACGAGATCACAGAGGCTAAACCCTAGAAGCTAGCCTATGGTATGATTGTATGTTGTCCTACGGACTAAAACTCTCCGGTTTATATAGACACCGGAGAGGTTAGGGTTACACAAGGTCGGTTACAAATGAGGAGATATACATATCCGTATTTCCTAGCTTGCCTTCCACGCCAAGTAGAGTCCCATCCGGACACGAGACGAAGTCTTCAATCTTGTATCCTCATAGTCTAACAGTCCGGCCAATTGATATAGTCCGGCTATCCGGAGACCCCCTAATCCAGGACTCCCATAGGATCCATGTATGAGAACAAAGTGTGGACTTTGGTTGACTTGCCCGATGATCGGCAAGCCATAGAGAATAAATGGATCTTCAAGAAGAAGACTGACGCTGACAGTACTATTACTGTCTACAAAGCTCGACTTGTTGCAAAAAGTTTTCGACAAATTCAAGGAGTTGGCTACGATCAGACCTTCTCACCCGCAGTGATGCTTAAGTCTGTCTGAATCATGTTAGCAATTGCCGCATTTTATGATTATGAAATTTGGCAAATGGATGTCAAAACTGCATTCCTTAATGGATATCTCAAAGAAGAGTTGTATATGATGCAACCAGAAGGTTTTGTCGATCCTAAAGGTGCTAACAAAGTGTGCAAGCTCCAGTGATCCATTTATGAACTGGTGCAAGCCTCTCGGAGTTGGAATATACGCTTTGATAGTGTGATCAAAGCATATGGTTTTATAAAGACTTTTCGAGAATCCTGTATTTACAAGAAAGTGAGTGGGAGCACTACAACCTTTCTGATAAGTATATGTGAATGACATATTGTTGATCGAAAATGATGTAGAATTTTCTGGAAAGCATAAAGGAGTGTTTGAAAAGGAGTTTTTCAAAGAAAGACCTCGGTGAAGCTTCTTACATATTGAGCATCAAGATCTATAGAGATAGATCAAGACGCTTGATAAGATTTTTCAATGAGAACATACCTTGATAAGATTTTGAAGTAGTTCAAAATGGAACAGTCAAAGAAGGAGATCTTGACTGTGTTGCAAGGTGTGAAGTTGAGTAAGACTCAAAACCCAACCACGACAGAAAATAGAAAGATAATGAAAGTCATTCCCTATGCCTCAGTCATAGGTTCTATAAAGTATGCTATGATGTGTACCAGACCTATTATGTACCTCACCATGAGTATGGCAAGAGGGTACAATAGTGATCCAGGAGTGGATCACTAGACAGCGGTCAAAATTATCCTTAGTTACTTAAAAGGACTAAGGAAATGTTTCTCGGTTATGGAGTTGATAAAGAGTTCGTCATAAAAGAGTTGCGTCGATGCAAGCTTTAACACTAATCCAGATGACTCAGAATCTCAATCTGGATACATATTGAAAGTGGGAGCAATTAGCTAGAGTAGCTCAATGCAGAGCATTGTAGACATAAAAATTTGCGAAATACATATGGATCTGAATGTGGCAGACCCGTTGACTAAGCTTCTCTCACAAGCAAAACATGATCACACCTTAGTACTCTTTGCATGTTAATCACATGGCGATGTGAACTAGATTGTTGACTCTAGTAAACCCTTTGGCTGTTGGTCACATGGTGATGTGAATTATTGGTGTTAAATCACATGACGATGTGAACTAGATTATTGACTCTAGTGCAAGTGGGAGACTAAAGGAAATATGCCCTAGAGGCAATAATAAAGTTGTTATTTTATATTTCCTTATATCATGATAAATGTTTATTATTCATGCTAGAATTGTATTAATCGGAAACTTAGTACATGTGTGAATACATAGACAAAACAGAGTGTCCCTAGTATGCCTCTACCTGACTAGCTCGTTAATCAAAGATGGTTAAGTTTCCTGACCATAGACATGTTTTGTCATTTGATGAACAGGATCACATCATTAGAGAATGATGTGATGGACAAGACCCATCCGTTAGCTTAGCATAATGATCGTTAAGTTTTATTGCTATTACTTTCTTCATGACTTATACATATTCCTCTAACTATGAGATTATGCAACTCTCGGATATCGGAGGAACACCTTGTGTGCTATCAAACATCACAACGTAACTAGGTGATAATAAAGATCCTCTATAGGTGTCTCAAAAGGTGTTTGTTGGGTTGGCATAGATCAAGATTAGGATTTGTTACCCCGAGTATCGGACAGGTATCTCTAGGCCCTCTCGGTAATGCACATCACTATAAGACTTGCAAGCAATATGACTAATGCTTTAGTTGCGGGATGATGCATTACGGAATGAGTAAGGAAACTTTCCGGTAACGAGATTGAACTAGGTATGATGATACCCACGATCGAATCTCGGACAAAGGGAATAACGTATGTTGTTATTGCGGTTTGACCGATAAAGATCTTCATAGAATATGTAGGAACCAATATGAGCATCCAGGTTCCGCTATTGGTTATTGTCCGGAGATGTGTCTCGGTCATGTCTACATAGTTCTCGAACCCGTAGGGTCCGCACGCTTAACGTTCGATGACGATTTGTATTATGAGTTATCTGTTTTGGTGACCGAAGTTTGTTCGGAGTCCCGGATGAGATCACAGACATGATGAGGAGTCCCCTAGGGCCGGCCTCCTCCCTCTCCATCCTTTATATACATGGGCGGGGCACCCCTTGGAGACACAACAATGGTTCCAAGCCATGTGTGGCGTCTCTCTCCATAGTTTTCTCCTCCGGTCATAGCGTCGTAGTACTTAGGCGAAGCCCTGCGCGGATCACATCACTATCACTGTCACCACGCCGTCGTGTTGACGAACCTCTCCCTCGACCCTCTGCTAGATCAAGAGTTCGAGGGACGTCACCAAGTTGAATGTGTACATAACTCGGAGGTGTCGTACGTTCGGCACTTGATCGGTTGGATCGTGAAAACGTTCGACTACATCAACCGCGTTAACCTAACGCTTCCGCTTTCGGTGTACGAGGGTACGTGGAAACACTCTCCCCCTCTCGTTGCTATGCATCTCCTAGATAGATCTTGCGTGATCGTAGGAAATTTTTTGAAATTGCATGCTACCTTCCCCAACATGAAACCATCGTCATATATATCAATCTTCACCTCTTGACCATTTTGAGACTCCTCATCATGTCTGTGATCTCCTTTGGGACTCCGGACAACATTCGGTCACCGAATCACATAACTCATATAGTACTAAATCGTAATCAAACGTTAAGTGTGCAGACCCAATGGGTTCGAGAACTATGTAGACATGACCGAGACACTTCTCCAGTCAATAACCAATAGCGGAACCTAGATGCTCATATTGGGCCCTACATATTCTACGAATATCTTTATCAGTCAAACTGTTATGAAAACATATGTTATTCCCTTTGTCCATCTGTATGTTACTTGCCCGAGATTCGATCGTCGGTGTCCAGATACCTAGTTCAATCTCGTTACCGGCAAGTCTCTTTACTCATTCCATAATACATCATCTTGTAACTAACTGATTAGTCACTTTGCTTGCAAGGCTTATTATGGTGTGCATTACCGAGAGGGCCCATAGATACCTCTCTGATACTTGGAGTGACAAATCCTAATCTCGATCTGTGCCAACCCAACAAACACCTTAAGATATACATGTAGAGCATCTTTATAATCACCCAGTTACGTTGTGACGTTTAATAGCACACAAGGTATTCCTATGGTATTCGGGAGTTGCATAATCTCATCGTCGAAGGAATATGTATTTGACATGAAGAAAGCAATTCAATAAAACTAAACGATCAACATGCTAAGCTAACAGATGGGTCTTGTCCATCACATCATTCTCCTAATGATGTTTCCCCGTTCATCAAATGACAACACATGTCTATGGTTAGGAAACTTAACCATCTTTAATTAATGAGCTAGCCTAGTAGAGGCTTACTAGGGACACGGTGTTTTGTCTATGTCTCCGGAAATGTATCAAGTTTCCGGTTAATACAATTCTAGAATAATAATAAACATTTATCATGATATAAGGAAATATAAAATAACAACTTTATTATTGCCTCTAGGTCATATTTCCTTTAGGGAAATAATAAAGTTGTTATTTATATTTCCTTATATCATGATAAATTTTATTATTCATGCCAGAATTGTATTAACCGGAAATTTAGTACATGTGTGAATACATAGATAAACAGAGTGTCCCTAGTATGCCTCTACTTGACTAGCTCGTTAATCAAAGATGGTTAAGTTTCCTAGCCATAGACATGTGTTGTCATTTGATGAATGGGATCACATCATTAGAGAATGATGTGATGGACAAGACCCATCAGATAGCTTAGCACTATGATCGTTTAGTTTATTGCTATTGCTTTCTTCATAACTTATACGTGTTCCTATGACTATGTGATTATGCAACTCCCTAATACCGGAGGAACACCTAGTGTGCTATCAAACGTCACAACATAACTGGGTGATTATAAAGATGCTCTACAGGTGTCTCCGATGGTTTTTATTGAGTTGGCATAGATCGAGAATAGGATTTGTCACTCCGTGTTTCGGAGAGGTATCTCTGGGCCCTCTCGGTAACGCTCATCACTATAAGCCTTGCAAGCAAAGTGACTAATGAGTTAGTTGCGGGATCATGCATTACGGAAGGAGTAAAGAGACTTGCCGGTAACGAGATTGAACTAGGTATGATGATACCGACGATCAAATCTTGGGCAAGTAACATACCGATGACAAAGGGAACAATGTATGTTGTTATGCGGTTCGACCGATAAAGATCTTCATAGAATATGTAGGAACGAATATGAGCATCCAGGTTCCGCTATTGGTTATTGACAAGAGATGTGTCTCGGTCATGTCTACATAGTTATCAAACCCATAGGGTCCTCATGCTTAACATTCGATGATTATTTGTATTATGAGTTATGTGATTTGATGTACGAAAGGTTGTTCATAGTCCCAGATGTGATCGCGGACATGACGAGGAGTCTCAAAATGGTCGATTCATAAAGATTGATATATTGGACCATGTTATTCGGACACCGCAAGTGTTCCAGATAGTTTTGGATAAAACCGGAGTGCCGGAAGGGTTACCGGAACCCCCCGGGGAAGTAATGTGCCTTAGTGGGCTTTAGGGGAGAGAGAGGGCAGCAACCAGGAGGTGGTGCCCCCCCCAAGGGGAGTCCGAATAGGACTAAGGGAGGGGGCGCGGCCCCTCTTTCCCTCTCCTTCTCCCTCTCCCTCTCCTTCCTTCTTCTCCTACTTGGACTAGGAAAGGGGGGAGTCGATTCCTACTTGGAGTAGGACTCACCCCCTTGGGCGCGCCCCCTAGGGCCGGCCGGCCTCATCCTCCCCACCTTTATATACGAGGGAGGGGGCACCCCATAGACACACAAGTTGATCTTTAGCCATGTGCGGTGCCCCCCTCCATAGTTTTACACCTCGATCATATTGTCGTAGTGCTTAGGCGAAGCCCTGCGTCGGTAACTTCATCATCACCGTCACCACGCCGTTGTGCTGACGAAATGTCCCTCGTCCTCAACTAGAACAAGAGTTTGAGGAACATCACCGAGTTGAACGTGTGCAGATCATGGAGGTGCCGTGCGTTTGGTACTTGATCGGTTGGATCACGAAGACGTTCGACTACATCAACCGCGTTACTAAATGCTTCCGCTTTCAGTCTACGAGGGTACGTAGACACACTCTCCCCTCTCATTGCTATGCATCTTCTAGATAGATCTTGCATGATCGTAGGTAATTTTTTTGAAATACTACGTTCCGCAACAGTGGCATCCGAGCCAGGTCTATGCGTAGATGGTATATGCACGAGTATAACACAAAGAGTTGTGGGCGATAATAGTCATACTGCTTAACAACATGTCATACTTTGATTCGGCAGTATTTTTGGATGAACTGGCCCAGACCGACATTACATGACCGCGTTCATGAGACTGGTTCTACCGCTGCGCTTCGCACACAGGTGGCTAGTGGGTGTCTGTTTCTCCAACTTTAGTTGAATTGAGTGTGACTACGCCCGGTCCTTGTTGAAGGTTAAAACCACACACTTGACGAAACATCATTGTGGTTTTGATGCGTAGGTGAGAACGGTTCTTGCTAGAATCCCGTAGCAGCCATGTAAAACTTGCTACAACAAAGTAGAGGACGTCTAACTTGTTTTTGCAGGGCTTGCTATGATGTGATATGGTCAAGAAAAGATAATATATAATTTATTGTATGAGATGATCAGGTTTTGTAATAGTTGTCGGCAACTGGCAGGAGCCATATGGTTGTCGCTTTATTGTATGAAATGCAATCGCCACGTAATTGCTTTACTTTATTGATACGTCCATTTTGCATCATGCTTTTATATCGATATTTATTGCATTATGGGTTGTTATTACACATTATGTCACAATACTTATGCCTATTCTCTCTTATTTTACAAGGTTTGCACGAAGAGGGGGAATGCCGGCAGCTGGAATTCTAGGCTGGAAAAGGAGCAAATATTAGAGACCTATTCTGCACAACTCGAAAAGTCCTGATACTTCACGGAAGTCAGTTTTAGAATATATAAAAAATATTGGGCGAAGGAAACACCAGAGGGGGCCACCCACCATCCACAAGGGTGGGGGCATGCCCTACCCCCTGGGCGCGCCCCCTGCCACATGGGCCCTCTGGCAGGCCTCCGGTGCCCATCTTTGCTATATTAAGTCTTTCGCCCTGGAAAATCTTAAGAAATCTCTCGGGATGAAACTCCGCCACCATGAGGCGGAACCTTGGCGGAACCAATCTAGGGCTCCGGCGGAGCTGTTCTGTCGGGGAAACATCCCTCTGGGAGGGGGAAATCATGACCATCGATCCTCTCATCGGGAGGGCGTCAATCTCCATAAACATCTTCACCATCATCATCTCATCTCAAACCCTAGTTCATCTCTTGTATCCAATCTTTGTCCCAAAACCTTAGATTGGTACATGTGGGTTGCTAGTAGTGTTGATTACTCCTTGTAGTTGATGCTAGTTGGTTTATTTGGTGGAAGATCATATGTTCAGATCCTTTATGCATATTAATACCCCTCTGATTATGAACATGAATATGTTTGTGAGTAGTTACATTTGTTCCTGAGGACATGGGAGAAGTCTTGCTATAACTAGTCATGTGAATTTGGTATTCGTTCGATATTTTGATGAGATGTATGTTGTCTCTCCTCTAGTGGTTTCATGTGAACGTCGACTACATGACACTTCACCGTTGTTTGGGCCTAGAGGAAGGCATTGGGAAGTAATAAGTATATGATGGGTTGCTAGAGTGACAGAAACTTAAACCCTAGTTTATGCGTTGCTTCGTAAGGGGCTGATTTGGATCCATATGTTCCATGCTATGGTTAGGTTTACCTTAATACTTATTTCGTAGTTGCGGATGCTTGCAAGAGGGGTTAATCATAAGTGGGATGCTTGTCCAAGGAAGATAAGTACCCAACCACCGGTCCACCCACATATCAAATTATCAAAGTACCAAACGCGAATCATATGAGCGTGATGAAAACTAGCTTGATGATAATTCCCATGTGTCATCGGGAGCGTTTTCCTTTATATAAGAGTTTGTCCAGGCTTGTCCTTTGCTACAAAAAGGATTGGGCCATCTTGATGCACCTTATTTACTTTTATTACTTGTTACCCGTTACAAATTACCTTATCACAAAACTATCTGTTACTGATAATTTCAGTGCTTGCAGAGAATACCTTGCTAAAAACTGCTTATCATTTCCTTCTGATCCTTGTTGGGTTCGACACTCTTACTTATCGGGACTACGATAGATACCCTATACTTATGGGTCATCAAGAATCTTTTCTAGTGCCGTTGCCGGGGAGTGAAGCGCCTTTGGTAGGTGGGATTTGGTAAGGAAAAATTTATATAGTGTGCTGAAATGTACTGTCACTTGTTACTATGGAAAGTAATACTTTGAGGGGCTTGTTTGGGTATCTTCACCCCGACCAGTAGAGCAAAGAGTTGCTCCTCAACCTACTGAACCTACTGAAAATGTTTACTTCGAAATTCCTTCGGATATGATAGAGAAACTGCTAGCCAATCCTTTTACAGGAGATGGAACATTGCATCCCGATTTGCACCTAATCTATGTGGATGAAGTTTGTGGATTATTTAAGCTTGCAGGTATGCCCGAAGATGTTATCAAGAAGAAGGTATTCCCTTTATCTTTTAGGGGAAAGGCATTGACATGGTTTAGGCTATGTGATGATATTGGATCATGGAACTACAACCGATTGAAATTGGAATTTCATGAGAAGTTTTATCCTATGCATCTGGTTCAACGTGATCGTAACTATATATATATAATTTTTGGCCTCGCGAAGGAGAAAGCATCGCTCAAGCTTGGGGGAGGCTTAAGTCAATGTTAAATTCATGCCCCAATCATGAGCTCTCAAGAGAAATTATTATTCAAATTTTTTATGCTCGGCTTTCTCTCAATAATCGCTCCATGCTCAATACTTCTTGTACTGGATCTTTTATGATGAAGACTATTGAATGCAAATAGGATTTATCAGAAAGAATTAAATGCGACTCTGAAGATTGGGAAATCGATGAAGGTAAGGAGTCAGGTATAACACCTAAGTTTGATTGTGTTAAATCTTTTATGGATACCAATGCTTTTCGTGAATTTAGCACTAAATATGGACTTGACTCTAAAATAGTAGCTTCTTTTTGTGAATCATTTGCTACTCATGTTGATCTCCCTAAGGAGAAGTGGCTTAAACATCATCCTCCCATTAAAGTAAAAGTAGTTGAACCCATTAAAGTTGAAGAAAATACTATCACTTATAATGTTGATCCTATTGTTCCTACCGCTTATATTGAGAAACCACCTTTCCCTGTTATAATAAATGATCATGCTAAAGCTTCAACTGTGGTCAACAAAAGTAACATTAGAACACCCAACCCCTCTGGCCAAATTAAAGTTGAACCTAGTATTGCTATGGTTAAATATCTCTTGTCTGATAATATTGATGGGCATGTTATTTACTTTTGTGATGAAGCTGTTAGAATTGCTAGACCCGATACTAAAAATAAACATGGACCTGTTGTAGGCATGACTGTTATTTCTGTTAAAATAGGAGATCATTACTATCATGGCTTATGTGATATGGGCTCTATTGGAAAAGGTGGTGCCTAGGAGGCGCTTAGACACGCATAGGCGCTAGGCAATGGTCAAACGCCTCGCCTAGGAATAAATGGAAGTCTAGGCAGAGCAAGCATGCAATTGTCTAGCCAAGCAAGGAATCATGCAATATTGCATTGATATGCCAAACGGGCCATATCCAATGGCATTAGATGGCAGTTAACTTATCTATATGCCCTAAATTAATATCTACACACATATAATACTAACAAATACATCCTGATAGTAAAACTATATTACCGCCTAGGCCATGCCTAGGGCGCTTAAGCACCACCTAAGCACTAGGCGTAGGCCAACCGCCTCACTTACGCCTACCGCTTTTTCCAACCTTGGATATCGGTGCTAGTGCAAGTGCAATACCTCATTCTTTATATGAAGAAATTATGCATGACATTGCACCTGCTGAGATAGAAGGTATTGATGTTACAATTAAGCTTGCCAATAGAGATACTATTTCACCGATTGGGATTGTTAGAGATGTTAAAGTCTTGTGTGGGGAAGTTAAATATCCTGCTGATTTTCTTGTTTTTGGTTCCCCACAAGATGACTTTTGTCCCATTATATTTGGTAGACCCTTCTTAAATACTGTTAATGCTAAGATAGACTTCAAAAAGGATATTGTTTCTGTTGGTTTAGGGGATATGTCTCATGATTTTAATTTTGCTAAATTTCGTAGACAACCCCATGATGAAGAATTGCCTAGTAAAGATGAAATTATTGGTCTTGCTTCTATTGCCGTGCCTCCTAATGATCCTTTAGAACAATATTTGCTAGACCATGAAAATGATATGTTTATGAATGAAAGAAGGGAAATAGATGAAGTATTCTTTAAGCAGGGACCTATTTTGAAACACAACTTGCCTGTTGAAATTCTAGGGGATCGTCCTCCACCCAAGGGTGATCCCGTGTTTGAGCTTAAACCATTACCTGATACTCTTAAATATGCTTATCTTGATGAAAATAAGATATATCCTGTTATTATTAGTGCTAACCTTTCAGAGCAAGAAGAGGAGAAATTATTGAAAACTCTGAAGAAGCACCATGCTACTATTGGATATACTCTTGATGATCTTAAGGGCATTAGTCCCACTCTATGCCAGCACAAAATAAAATTGGAGAAAGACGCTAAAACGGTTGTTGATCACCAACGACGGTTAAATCCTAAAACGAAAGAAGTGGTAAGAAAAGAAATACTAAAGCTTCTGGAGGCAGGTATAATTTATCCTGTTGCTGATAGTAAGTGGGTAAGTCCTGTCCATTGTGTCCCTAAGAAGGGAGGTATTACTGTTGTTCCTAATGATAAAGATGAATTGATCCCACAAAGAATTGTTTCAGGTTATAGAATGGTAATTAATTTCCGCAAACTAAATAAATCTACTAAAAAGGATTATTACCCTTTACCTTTTATTGAACAAATGCTAGAAAGATTATCTAAACATAAACATTTTTGCTTTCTAGATGATTATTCTGGTTTCTCTCAAATACCTGTGTCAAAAGAGGATCAGGAAAAGACCACTTTTACTTACCTTTTCGGTACCTTTGCTTATAGACGCATGCCTTTTGGTTTATGTAATGCACCTACTACCTTTCAAAGATGTATGACTGCTATATTCTATGACTTCTGTGAAAAGATTGTTGAGGTTTTCATGGATGATTTTTTCGTATATGGAACTTCTTTTGATGATTACTTAAGCAACCTTGATCGAGTTTTGCAGAGATGTGAAGAAACTAATCTTGTCTTGAATTGGGAGAAGTGCCACTTTATGGTTAATGAAGGCATTGTCTTGGGGCATAAAATTTCTGAAAGAGGCATTGAAGTTGATAAAGATAAAGTTGATGCTATTGCAAAGATGTCGTGTCCTAAGGACATTAAAGGTATAAGAAGTTTCCTTGGTCATGCCGGTTTTTATAGGAGGTTCATTAAAGACTTCTCGAAAATTTCTAGGCCTCTGACCAATCTCTTACAAAAAGATGTTCCTTTTGTATTTGATGATGATTGTGTAGAAGCATTTGAAGTACTTAAGAAAGCTTTGATTTCTGCACCCATTGTTCAGCCACCTGATTGGAATTTACCCTTTGAAATTATGTGTGATGCTAGTGATTATGTTGTAGGTGCTGTGCTAGGACAAAGAGTTGATAAGAAACTAAATGTTATCCAATATGCTAGTAAAACTCTAGACAGTGCCCAGAGAAATTATGCTACTACTGAAAAAAAAATTAGCAGTTGTATTTGCTTGTGATAAGTTCAGACCTTATATTGTTGATTCTAAAGTAACTGTTCACACTGATCATGCTGCTATTAAATATCTTGTGGAAAAGAAATATGCTAAACCTAGACTTATTAGATGGGTTCTCTTGCTACAAGAATTTGATTTGCATATAATTGATAGAAAGGGGGCTGAGAACCCCGTTGCAGACAACTTGTCTAGGTTAGAGAATGTTCTTGATGACCCACTACCTATTGATGATAGCTTTCCTGATGAACAACTAGCTGTCATAAATGCTTCTCGTACTGCTCCATGGTATGCTGATTATGCTAATTACATTGTTGATAAATTTATACCACTTAGTTTCACATACCAGCAAAAGAAAAAGGTTTTGTAAGATTTAAGACATTACTTCTGGGATGACCCACACCTTTATAAAGAAGGAGTAGATGGGGTTATTAGACGTTGTGTACCTGAGCATGAACAGGAACAGATCCTACGCAAGTGTCACTCCAAGGCTTATGGAGGACATCATGCTGGAGATAGAACTGCACATAAGGTATTGCAATCCGGTTTTTATTGGCCTACTCTCTTCAAGGATGCCCGTAAGTTTGTATTGTCTTGTGACGAATGTCAAAGAATTGGTAATATCAGTAGACATCATGAAATGCCTATGAATTATTCACTTGTTATTGAACCATTTGATGTTTGGGGCTTTGATTATATGGGACCGTTTCCTTCCTCTAATGGGTATACACATATTTTAGTTGCTGTTGATTACGTTACTAAGTGGGTAGAAGCTATTCCAACTAGTAGTGCTGATCATAACACCTCTATTAAGATGCCTAAAGAAGTTATTTTTCTGAGGTTTGGAGTCCCTAGATACTTAATGACTGACGGTGGTTCACATTTTATTCATGGTGCTTTTCGTAAAATGCTTGCTAAGTATGATGTTAATCATAGAATTGCATCTCCATATCATCCACAGTATAGTGGTCAAGTAGAACTAAGCAATAAAGAGCTTAAATTAATTCTGCAAAAGAATGTTAATAGATCTAGAAAAAATTGGTCCAAGAAACATGATGATGCATTATGGGCCTATAGAACTGCATATAAAAATCATATGGGTATGTCTCCGTATAAAATGGTTTTATGGAAAAGCATGTCACTTACCTCTCGAACTAGAACATAAGGCATATTGGGCCATTAAAGAGCTCAATTATGATTTCAAACTTGCTGGTGAGAAGAGACTATTTGACATTAGCTCACTTGATGAATGGAGAACCCAGGCCTATGAGAATGCCAAACTGTTTAAAGAAAAAGTTAAAAAATGGCATGACAAAAGGATACAAAAACGCGAGTTTAATGTAGGTGATTATGTATTGTTATACAACTCTCGTTTAAATTTTTTTGCAGGAAAACTCCTCTCTAAATGGGAAGGACCTTACATTATTGAGGAGGTTTATCGTTCCGGTGCCATAAAAATCAACAACTTCGAAGGCACGAATCCGAGGGTGGTGAACGGTCAAAGAATCAAGCATTATATATCAGGTAATCTTATAAATGTTGAAACTAATGTTATTGAAACCGTAACCCAGGAGAGTATATAAGGGACACCTTCCAGAACGTTTTAGCCTCCGAAAAGGAAGAGGTATGTGGTACGGTAAGTAAACCGACTCTAAAACAGTTCTAATAGCATTTTTCTCCATTCTGTAATATTTAAGAAACTAGGAAAATAAGAAGCAGTCCGGAAAGAACACGAGGCTTCCACGAGGGTGGAGGACGTGCCCCCCTGCCTCATGGGCACCTCATGTGCCCTCCGGACTCCGTTTTCTTGCACGATACTTCTTTTGGTCGGTAAAACATTCATTATATAATCTCCCGAAGGTTTTGACCATCGTACCACGGAAATATCTCATGTTTTTGTATCGAGTTGTTTCTGTAGCAGATTTAGAGCAAGATGTCATCTCAAACTCCGACAAAGAGAGCTATATCTCACATCTCATTGCTGACCCAAAGACCTATGGGGACCTATCTCCTTGTGGTCGAACTACGGATGATGAGGAGGAGGATCAATGATTCAAGTTTGGAGGAGGATGTTCCTCTACCTCAACCTGGGGATATGCACATGAAGTTCAAGAAGTCGAGTCTCCCTAAGAGGGCTAAACTGTCTAACAACCGATCTATTCCTTCTCGTTTTCGGCAGAAAAGCAAAGGAGATTTATGTGACAAGATCTTAAAGCTGGAATCAGAGGTCGATGATTTAAAGGAGGAGATCTCTCTTCTCAATTACAATATGAAAAAGCTGAAGGCACAATTGTCATCATCATCACCATCTCCTTCACCTCCGAAGAAAGAGTCATAAACACATGGGTATGGGAACTCCCCTTGGCGACTGCCAAGCTTGGGGGAGTGCTCCGGTATCGTATCACCATCACACTTTTATCTCTACCATTTTTCTTAGTTTGATCCTTTTGGTAATATCTTGATCTGGTAGAATAAAGTTTCAGTATGATTTAGTTTTGAGTTTTGCCTTGTGATCCTTCTATGTAATCAAGTCTGTGTTATCTTGCTATGGTCTTGAGGGAATAAAAGTAAGAATAAAAAGAAATAAAGAGATCATATGGATCTTATGGAGAGTAATGACTTCACATATAAAGAGTATGATGAATAAAAGTTGTTGGGAGTTGACAAACATAGTTTTGGTTATCGTTGCAATTAATAGGAAGTAATAAAGAAAGAGAGGTTTTCACATATAAATATACTATCTTGGACATCTTTTATGATTGTGAGCACTCATTAAAATATGACATGCTAAAAAGTTGATGTTGGATAAGGAAGACAACATAATGGGTTATGTTTTCTTACATCTGAAATAAATTATATTGTCATGGATAATCCAACATGTTGAGCTTGCCTTTTCCGCTCATGCTAGCCAAATTCTTTGCACCAAATAGAGATACTAATTGTTCTTCCAAATATCCTTAAACCCAGTTTTGCCATGAGAGTCCACCATATCTACCTATGGATTGAGTAAAATCATTCAAGTAAGTTGTTATTGTTGCAAGCAATAAAAATTGCTCTCTAAATATGTATGATTTGTTAGTGTGGAGAAAATAATCTTTATATGATCTTGTGATGTGGAAGAAATAAAAGTGACGGGCTGCATAATAAAGGTTCATATCACAAGTGGCAATATAAAGTGACGTTTTTTGCATAAAATTTCGTGCATCCAACTATAAAAACACATGACAACCTCTGCTTCCCTCTGCGAAGGGCCTATCTTTTATTCTTGTCTTATACTTCATACAAGAGTCATGGTGATCTTCACCTTTCCTTTTTACATTTTATCCTTTGCCAAGCACAATGTGTTGAAAAAATCCTGATATATATAGCTAATTGAATGTGAGTTTTCATGAACTATTATTGTTGACATTACCCTTGAGGTAAAAGGTTGGGAGGCAAAATTATAAGCCCCTTTCTTTCTGTGTGTCCGATTAAAAATTCATACCCATAAATATTGCGTGAGTGTTAGCAATTGTGAAAGACTAAATGATAGTTGAGTATGTGGACTTGCTGAACAACTCTTATATTGACTCTTTCTGATGTTATGATAAATTGCAATTGTTTCAATGACTGAGATTATATGTTGTTAGTTTTCAAGGAAGTTTCTAATTCATACTTGAAATTGTGAATGAATTGTTACCTTAGCATAAGAAATCATATGACAATATATATATACTAGCAAAGAGCTCATGCGTTGCAACGGGATAAAATAAGTTGACATGCTTCGCTGCGAAGCAAATGCCAATTGTCCCAATTAGGTTGGCATGGTAAAGAATAAGTTTGATGATGACAAAAATGATGAATCAATTAACAATAGAACTCTTTGGTGCTAGTCCAGAACATGGGACATAATCCTAGTCAACTAATCGGGTGAACTAACTCTATATTTATATTAGAGTACTGATAATAAAAATATCGCACACATAGTGCTTATTTTGATTTACTGACATCAGACAATAAAATTGTGTATACATTGTCCAACGCCATAGCAAGTATGCTTCTCTCGTGTGCTAATGGTGAAATCCTTGCCGTATAGATGTTTTATGTTCCTATTATTACTTCTGTTTCTAAGATAAGATAGTGGTCTCTCAATAGTTGGTCAAAATTTATTGTTAGCCTCCGAATCAAACAATACACATATGAGTAAATAAAGTCATTGCTTGATAATTAAAAGTTCCAAGCATTTTATTTTTAGAACACAGGGAGACTAAAGAATTGCAGTTTAGTGATTTACCATTCTATGTAGCTGGTTGTAAAAGGTTCTGTCAAAGTCAACCATACAAATATCGATCCAATATAAAAAACCTTAATTTATGCGTTGCCGTTTTGAAAAAAATAGTAATTTATGCCCTGAAGTGGGATATGGCAAAAATTCATACTTGTACAAGGTGCAAGCGAACCATAATTTTGACGAATGTTTAGCAAGCTGCAAACACACAAGAAGCTGTCTGGCATATTATCAAGCCATGGGCATCTCCTAATCCTGCTCCTCCGCTCACTCCTCGGTAGATACAACCTGGGAGAATCCTTACAGGTAGGCGAACGTCAATCACCCGGTCTATTATGATTTGGTCGTGCAATATTGTCTAGATACTAAAAGAATCAAATAAAATGCGCTGATATAAAGTAGATAGCATTACTCTAGTTAGCATAGCTCAGTATTTGCATCTTTCAATCAGTGGAGAATCCTTGACTCTAGAGATCGGGGTAAGCATAAATATTGGATGCTTCAATATGGCAGATCCTTCCCTCCCTCCCTGTCTAAGTGCAAGCGGATGCTGGGCATCCAGCAGAAACCTATGATGGACTTGATGACTGAATCCAAGCTGTTCAAGGAGGACGTCTCCA
Source organism: Triticum urartu (assembly GCF_003073215.2). NCBI lineage: Eukaryota > Viridiplantae > Streptophyta > Magnoliopsida > Poales > Poaceae > Triticum > Triticum urartu. Next base: position 171,306,235 of record NC_053026.1, on the reverse strand, counting down.
AGAGGACAAAAGCTAAAAGTTGATCGAGCCTCACAAAACAAAGATAATGAATGCATGACAGACATAAATTCAGGTTGCGACAGATACGTACGGAATAGTGGCAGTTTTAGAAGAATCTGACGCATCATTCATCCCGTCAAACATATCAAAATTGACAACGATGTGAAACCCATACCTACAGATAAGAGCACACAGGACCAAGTATGATTAGCCACAAGGCTCTTGTGTAAGTAGTAGAATGGTGTTACAAATTCTGAACTTATACTAGTATAAAGAAACTTGGATATTGCCCAACTTACATCAATATATTAATTCGAACCAGTGTACAAACTATATTTTCGTGAAAAATGAACTTAGAGGGTTTGCCAAATCTACCAACAAACAGGAGCAGTGATAGCTGATCTTCCGATCTTTTATACTATCAAAGACAACAAAAACAATGGTAACATATATCATTAGTAGCCAAATCTCAGTAGTAAGGTAATATATTATGCTTAGCCAGAGCCAAGATTTGAAGTGCTTCAGTGTAATATACCACCTCAAGAACCAAGAATCAAAAGTCATTTCCAATAAAAAAACTCTCCTAAACACTACAGATAAGCAACTGATGACCAAATAGATGTATCATTTATAACTACCAAGATATATATTTGCAACAATAAGAAAAATGTAAAAAATTATTGTTGTGTATATAATATTGCCATTAGAAAAAAAGATTGTAGGTGGGTCAGTTATTTGAGTATTGGCTCATTACTTGATGCTTTTGTCAAGAGCTTTCCGATAATAAACATCGTCATAAGCAAAAAAATTGGGTTATGAAGGTGAATAGCATGTGTATATCTGATCCAGAAGTGCTCTATGTACTACTCCTGGACCAAATATATTTCTAAGATTAGTCAGTACAACATAAGGTAGTTAGTACAGCATAGAGTAGTCACATATCGGAACCCCTTTCCTCACGATCTGAAATAAAATAAAAGAGCAATACCTTCAGAGCGATTGATTGCTAGCTTTCTAGTTAACTCATGTGCAATTTGTGATAGAGGCAGTACAAGCATGTATCCTTATCCTGCTATATAACTTTCGTACGGTTAAAAGCAAATGAATTTGTCCGAAATAATCTAAGTAATTGGACTGGAAGATGAAGGTGCATACAACATCCAATTCTGCTAGTGGTCTTCCACACTGATTTTTTTTGTTCTCGAACCTAGCGGGAACTGAAGAAGTGATGGAGGCTGGGACCCCAGGACACGCACTTCAGCAATGGATTTTGTAGAGCCGAGAAGTGATGCCACATCTCGCACCTATCGGCTCAAAACGAAATCTAGAAGAAGCATACGAAAAAAAATTATAGTACCTGTGTATGTGGGGATCGATCCACGGTTCCCATGCCCCGCAGCCAGAAAAATCAAGAAGACAAACTTTTTTTGAGAGACAAGAAGACAAACTTGAGCATACATATTAGAACATAGTCAACATACTCTATGGCGGCAATTTGTAGCTGGGGTCAAGCCCTTCGCGAATGGGCTGGCGGTTGAATCCATTTGCGCTGTTGCTGCCAATCTAGCGCGGGGCTAGGAGGGAGGGAGCGGTGCTACTGCCGGTCCAACGCAGGGTGTGGACGGAGCGCTCCTGCTGCTAGGCTCCCAAACTGATCCGGTGGTTGCCCATTGACCGGATCCAGCCCCGCCACCGCCGCTCTTCGGCAGGTCGCCGCATCGGCCGAATCTAGCCCTCAAACCTGCCTCTCGCACCCGATCCAGTCCACCTCAGACCGCTGCGCCAGATCCGCCGTTTCCCTGCATCGCCCTGGAGCCGTCGCGCCCTCTGCGTCGAGCGCTCGTCTATTAGTACCACCTCATTTATATGACGATTTTGTCTATACAAATCATAAAACGTATTATGACATGAGAAGAAAGCGTATTGTGACGGTGAACCCGATAAAGTCAATCCATGTTGCCCTCATGTCCGTATTTTATTTTATCGACACCTCTATCTCTAAACATGTGAACATATTTTTCGATATCGGCTTCCGCTTGAGGACAAGTGAGGTCTAAACTTGGGGGAGTTGATATGTCCATTTTGCATCATACTTTTATATCGATATTTATTGCATTATGGGCTGTTATTACACATTATGCCACAATACTTATGCTTATTCTTTCTTATTTTACAAGGTTTGCACGAAGAGGGACAATGCCGGCAGCTAAATTCTGGACTGGAAAAGGAGCAAATATTAGACACCTATTCTGCACAACTCCCAAAGTCCTGAAACTTCACGGAAGTCAGTTCTAGGATATATAAAAAATATTGAGCGACGGAAGCACCAGAGGGGGGCCACCCACCATCCACGAGGGTGGGGGCGCGCCCTACCCCCTGGGCCCCCTGCCTCATGGGCCCCCTGGCAGGCCTCCGGTGCCCATCTTTGGCTATATGAAGTCTTTCGCCTTGGAAAAAAAATCATAAGCAAGCTCTCGGGACGAAACTCCGCCACCACGAGGCGGAATCTTGGCGGAACCAATCTAGGGCTCCGGCGGAGCTGTTCTGCTGGGGAAACATCCCTCCGGGAGGGGGAAATCATTACCATCGATCCTCTCATCGGGAGGGGGTCAATCTCCATCAACATCTTCACCAGTACCATCTCATCTAAACCCCTAGTTCATCTCTTGTATCCAATCTTTGTCCCAAAACCTTAGATTGGTACCTGTGGGTTGCTAGTAGTGTTCATTACTCCTTGTAGTTGATGCTAGTTGGTTTATTTGGTGTAAGATCATATGTTCAGATCCTTTATGCATATTAATATCCCTCTGATTATGAACACGAATATGATTTGTGAGTAGTTACGTTTGTTCCTGAGGACATGGGAGAAGTCTTGCTATAAGTAGTCATGTGAATTTGGTATTCATTCGATATTTTGATGAGATGTATGTTTTCTCTCCTCTAGTGGTGTCATGTGAACGTTTACTAGATGACACTTCACCGTTGTTTGGGCCTAGAGGAAGGCACTGGGAAGTAATAAGTAGATGATGAGTTGCTAGAGTGACAGAAGTTTAAACCCTAGTTTATGCGTTGCTTCGTAACGGGCTGATTTGGATCCATATGTTCATACTATGGTCAGGTTTACCTTAATACTTCTTTTGTAGTTGCAGATGCTTGCAAGAGGGATTAATCATAAGTGGGATGCTTGTCCAACGAAGGGCAGTACCCAAGCACCGATCCACCCACATATCAAATTATCAAAGTATCAAACTAGCTTGATGATAATTCCCATGTGTCATCAGGAGCGTTTTCCTTTATATAAGGGTTTGTACAGGCTTGTCCTTTGCTACAAAAAGGATTGGGCCATCTTGATGCACCTTATTTACTTTTATTACCTGTTACCCGTTACAAATTACCTTATCACAAAACTATCTGTTACCGATAATTTCAGTGCTTGCAGAGAATACCTTACTGAAAACTGCTTATCATTTCCTTTTGCTCCTCGTTGGGTTCGACACTCTTACTTATTGAAAGGACTACGATAGATCCCCTATACTTGTGGGTCATCATTTATCACTAAGCGGTATCGATAGCCGTAGAAGCAATAGTTGGCTAGACGACAACAATGCTTTGATGGAGATCAAGGTGTCAAGCCGGTGACGATGGTGATCATGACGGTGCTTTGAAGATGGAGATCATAGGCACAAGATGATGATGTCCATATCATATCACTTATTTGATTGCATGTGATGTTTGTCTTTTTATGCATCTTATTTTGCTTAGTTCGGTGGTAGCATTATAAGATGATCTCTCACTAAATTTCAAGGTATAAGTATTCTCCCTGAGTATGCACCGTTGCTACAGTTCGTCGTGCCAAGACACCACGTGATGATCGGGTGTGATAAGCTCTACGCTCACAAACAACGAGTGCAAGCCATTTTTGCACAATCAAAATACCCAGGTTAAACTTGACGATCCTAGCATATGAAGTTATGGCCTCGGAACACTGAGACCGAAAGGTCGAGCGTGAATCATATAGTAGATATGATCAACATAGTGATGTTCACCATTGAAAACTTCTCCATCTCACGTGATGATCGGACATGGTTTAGCTGATATGGATCACGTGATCATTTAGATGACCAGAGGGATGTCTATCTAAGTGGGAGTTCTTTAATAATATGATTAATTGAACTTTAATTTATCATGAACTTAGTACATGATAGTATTTTGCATGTCAATGTTGTGGTAGATAAATGGCCCATGCTACTGTTCCTTTGAATTTTAATGCGTTCCTGGAGAAAGCTAAGTTGAAAGATAATGGTAGCAACTACACGGACTGGGTCTGTAACTTGAGGATTATCCTCATTGCTGCACAGAAGAATTACATCCTGGAAGCACCGCTAGGTGCAAAGCCCACTGCAGGAGCTACTCCAGATGTTATGAACATCTGGCAGAGCAAAGCTGATGACTACTCGATAGTTCAGTGTGCCATGCTTTACGGCCTAGAATCGGGACTTCAGCGAGATTTTGAATGTCATGGAGCATATGAGATGTTCTAGGAGTTGAAGTTAATATTTTAAGCAAATGTCCGGATTGAGTGATATGAAGTCTCCAATAATTTCTATAGCTGCAAGATGGAGGAGAATAGTTCTGTAATGAACATATACTCGGAATGTCTGGGTACCACAACCAATTGACTCAACTGGGAGTTAATCTTCCTGATGATAGTGTCACTGGCAGAGTTCTTCAATCATTGCCACCAAGCTATAAAAGCTTCGTGATGAACTATAATATGCAAGGGATGGATAAGACAATTCCCGAGCTCTTCGCAATGCTAAAGGCTGCGGAGGTAGAAATCAAGAAGGAGCATCAAGTGTTGACGGTCAATAAGACCAATAGTTTCAAGAAGAAGGGAAAAGGGAAGAAGGGGAACTTCAAGAAGAACGGCAAACAAGTTGCTGCTCAAGTGAAGAAGCCCAAGTCTGGACCTAAGCCTGAGACTGAGTGCTTCTACTGCAAAGGGACTTTCACTGGAAGAGGAACTACCCCAAGTACTTTGGCGGATAAGAACGATGGCAAAGTAAAAGGTATATTTGATATACATGTTGTCGTGGTTTTGTCACGGCAGATGTCCTTGTGGAAGGACTTAGTCATGGAGCCATCGCTACGGGTTAGCTTAAAGGGGTTAAAGCGGACAAAGGACGCGAGAGTTTTATACTGGTTCGGCCCCTTACGATGAAGGTAAAAGCATACTCCAGTTGTGATGGAATTGCTAGAGTTTTGATGATCAAGGAGCGAATTCGCTTTGCCTGGCTCTCGAGTTGTTGTCTGTCGTCCCTAAACCACCGCCGGGTCATCCATTTATATACATAGATCGACGCCCGTCGGTTTACAGAGTCCCGAGGCTGGATTATCAACGTGTCCAACTCGGTCGCGATTCTTCCTATCTTACAATAAAAGTTACATGATAATGTCGGTTTATGTCTACAGGCCTTAACCCACCTTTGGGCCTTGAGCCTTCATGAAGCGCCATCATCCTTTGTCTTCCTGGGCTTCAAATAGTAATCATCATATAGTTAACCCAGCCACTCCTGGCTGGTTTATGTCCAGTAATAATATCCCCAACATTAGGCCCCAGATTGATTTGAACTTGTTCATGTCAATCTTCAACACTTAGAAAAATTCCTCCCCTTGCACCTTCGCATAGATCTTGTAAACTGCCCTGACATCATCCTCCGGATTTGTAGCAAACCGCCGTGACATCACCTATTCATTTAAAGCTGAAGATACTCCTTTTATTAATGAACATCCAACAATCGAGGCAACAATCTCGTTATTTATCCATTTTTTGGGCTCCTCGATTCCCGCACCTGTCGCTTATCTCTTTGTCCTTATAAATAGGGCGGAGGACCCCTTCCTTTTCCTTCCGTTGCCCTCTCCTCTCTTCTTCCTCCTCGCAACGCCTCTACACCCGAGCGTCGCCGCCGTCGTCGAGCTTCATCTTTGCCTCATCGTTGGCCATTGCATCGACCTGATCGCTCCAGAGAGACGCGGCACACCTCCGCTACTTCGATAGCTACTATAAGCCTTCCCCCCTTTCTCTGTAGATCCGCTTAGGGTTCATGCGAGTTCATGGCGCTCCCTTCCTGTTCTTCGTCAGTCCATACATAGCAGACCTAAGACTTGATGTGTTTCGTGTAGTAACTATGGTAGTCCTTATCTCAGCCATTAAATGAAACCTTAGACACATAAGAACTTGATCTAGACCTTTTGTGAACTGCTTCAGGACCATACTATTTTTAGGTCAAAATCTTTTTCCTTTTCTTGACTTGCGGTAGATCCAAAACGCGAATGTGATTCTGTGAAGCCTGTTTTTCTTCACTTAGCCATTTTTTGCTTAAAATTTGTACCTTGTTTACCTGCACAGGCGGTTTATCTCTGTAGAAAATAATCTGTCATATGCCATTAGTCCCCTTGTAAACCGTTCATCGCTTTACCACTTATAAACACTCTGTCATAGGCGGTTTATAACTTCCTCCGGTTTATCAATTTTATATGCTTGAATTCCTTTTTCCTCAACCTGTTGTACTTTATGCATTGTCATTAATGAATCATAAACCGACATTATTCCTTTCCAGCTCTTCACTTGCAATGGCGAAACAATTCTATTCCTGTAACTGGGCCCCTTCCCGTGTTACTGAGGAGCAACTGAACGGATGTGTCAAAATTGGTGCCTTACCAAAGAAGAATGAAATCCGGTGGCGAGTTCCTGGGCCGGAAAATCCTCCTACCCCCAGAGATGGTGAAGTAGTAGTGTTTGCTAATCATATGGGCCATGGTTTTAAACCGCCTGGATCCAAGTTTTTCCGGGATGTACTTGTCAGCTTTCAGATCCACCCTCAAGATATTGGACCCAACTCTGTATCCAATATCTGCAACTTTCAGGTGTTTTGTGAAGCCTATCTACAAGAAGAGCTGACTGTCGAGCTGTTCTGAGATTTCTTCCACTTAAACCGTCACACTGAATTCGTAGACAGGCCCAATACTGAACTCGGCGGCGTCTCCATTCAGAAAAGGAAGGATCTTAGTTTTCCTCACGCCAAACTTCACAGTCACCCAAAGGAGTGGAATCAAACTTGGTTCTATTGCAAGGACACCTCTCCTGAAGATGAGAACCCTCTGCCGGGTTACCGTGCTCACCGGCTTGCCAATACTCATCGGCTTCCGCAACGACTAAGTGCCATGGAACAGGCCTCGTATGCACCACAACTCGCCAAGCTTAGATCTTTCATGGCCAACGGGTTAACAGGTGTGGACTTCGTTCGTTGCTGGATATCCTGGAGTATCTTGTCATTAAGTCGCCGCTCCGGTTTAATGTGCGAGTACACCGATGATGTAAAAGACTCCCAATGTCATATTGACATTCAACTAACAGATGATGAAGTTACTGAGTCTGTCAAGAAAATGTTGAATGAACCAGAAGCTATCTGTAGCAAGACCGGGTTAAGTCCCTTTTACACACAGAACAAACCACCCGCTGTAAGAATTGTTTTGCTTCCACTTTACACCTGATATTTTTGAACTGTGCAACTTTGAATACCCTCTGCCCATTTTTTAAACAGGGTGATGACCCGTTCTGGAAAAAGAAACCTCAGGAGAAAGCGGTGAAGCCTTATCGACCTAAAACGAAACCTGTCAAGAAAACTTTGAAGAGGAGGGCAACTGAACCCATCAGTTTAGAGCTTGATGACGACCCTGATGAAGTGGAAGCAGAGGTAGAACTTGGTTCACTTGGTTCACTTTTCATGCACCTCATTGACAATGATATTTATCAGGAGGACGCTGAGGGCAGCCAAGCTCACGATGCAGAGGTAATTATCCTTTCCTCCGGTGCAGACCCTCTGCCAACACAAAAAATCCATCAAGCAGTCTGGAAAGTAAGATTTTCTCACCCTCTTGCTCACTTGGACCCAAAATTTCTTTTGAAGAAGCAGCAACACGAGGCTCACCGCACAACCCGGCACAGCGGCCAAACGGTCACTTCGATCGGTTTACCGAACACCCCGGTTCGAAAACACCGACCTGAGGTCTCACCCACTTTTGACACTTCTTATCCCAAGGCAGGCTATTTCCGACAACCTCTTAATCCATCCGATTCGAATTATCAGGTAACACCTCCTTCATCATCCGGCGAATCAACGGCCACACAACTCCCTCCTCTTAAGACCGTTGCTGGGTAAGTATTTCAACTGAATCTTTTGACGCTTTACACTTTGTATGCTATGCTAACCTTTGCATCTGTTCTTTTTAGAGCCAAGGCCAGACCCAGTAAGAAGGCTCGGGTGAATAACCCGTCTGACGACCATGTGATGATTGAACCGGAGCCAACTACGAAACTGGAAGGTCCAAATACTGAGGCCACATTTGATGAACCGCCCCCTCAAGATCATAATGTTGATGAACAAGCAGAAGTTGATACCGCTGTGCAAGCTGATAAACCGACAAGTCCAGTCCGAACTGATGATGGACCTTCTAGTCTAGTTAAGGCTACTGATATTCCATCAACTCCAGAAAAGGCTGCTGGAAACAAGGAAGATGAGGTTATCATTACTGGCGTTGGCCACACATCCCCTGGCCATTCTGTTGTATTGGCAAAACATAGTGCCAAAGAAGAACATGTTGCCATGGAGAAAGGCAAGTGGAGCACCGATTTGTCAAGCTATGCCCACCTTAATGCCCAAGAGCTCCATTCTGGTTTTCTGAACCGTCTGTACTCAAACCGTGACTATGAAGACGGTTTAGTGAATTTGATGGAGGAACGTTATGAAGTAAGTACAAATCCTTTTCGCTCTTAAGTCCAATTGTAAGTACCAATTCTAGTAGCTCCCAAGGGCCGATTTATGATAGTAATCAAAAACCGGGATTTCATAATACCATACTTCTGCATACTTATCCTCCAAGGGTCGGTTGATCCTTTAAAAATGAACCGGCACTTTAGCATTGTATCCTCGTAACTTTTGTCTGTGTAGTCCCCAAGGGCCGGTTTACCTTTCCAAGGTGAACCGGGACTTTAATCACCGTTACTTTTGAGCAGATGTACATTAGCCCCCAAGGGCCAAGAATAATGCTTGTATTATACGCTTGGGACTTGAAATAATTTTCTAGAATGAAGTGAGTAGGCATTAGCCCCCAATTGCAAAGTGCATAACTTGTTATACGCTTGGTACTTCAAATATATACAACCTGTTAATGACATGTCTGTTCTTTATAGGCTGAGCTGAGCAAAAAGGACTCCCAAACTGCTGATCTTCAAGAGAACATCAAATCTCAGCAAGCGGAGGCTTCCAAAGCCAAAGAGGAACTGACTAAGGCCTTAGCAGCCATGGAGAAGTTGAAGGAAAATTTTAAGAAGGAACATGCAGATTGGGATACCGATGTCGGAGTAATGGGCCATGAGTAGACCAACCCGAGCCCCAGAACCTTTCAAGACAGCGGGGCAGGCTGCGCCCCTCAAGACCCCAGGACGAAGAGCCGCCTTCAAGAAGTCAACGCCAAGACGGCTGACTGACCACTCGCGGCCGAGACCCAGGGACGACCGCAGGGTAAGCAGACTCCTGACTGACGACTTCTGGAGAAGCCGGCTTTGGGGAGTCGGCCTGTGACTCCAACAAACCCCGTGACCTCATCAAGGGGGACGGGGCAGGGGAGTGGCTACAGTGAAGCCCACTCCCGCCCCTTACCAAGGGCGGGCATGGCCACAGCACACCGTACCCCGGAAGATCTCCGTGCAGCGTGGCACTGTTGCCATGCTGGCCCTGACATCAGCACCGCAGGACCGAATCCTGCACCCACGACGGCTTGTTTGTACGGCTCAGAGGCAGCGGGTCCCACCAGTCGGTGAGACCCTAGGAGACGGCAAGATGACCACCAGTCGGACCCGTCGGGAGTCGGCCCGAGGGAGTCGGCCGAGCCCTCCCCCGGGGCGCACGCACCATTAATCAAGATGTGATGGAGAGTGGCAATAGTGATCGCCCGCCAGGCGGTGGAGCTGTTTCCACGACCCCATGATCAAGCCCGCGTCATCAGAAGCACGGCCATAGTAATCAGCAGCCGGCAAGACCCGCCCGCGGCGGACGCGGCCTGTCGGCTCCGTACCAGGCCAGTCGGCGGGGCCCGCCAGTCGGCGGGCCCCAGCGGCCGGCGGGGAAGACGGAGGCCAGAGGCGCTGACGGCTGGGCCCGCATCCTGCCAGATTACCATTGTACCCCTAGGGGGTAGGCCTATATAAACCCCCCAGGGCACCCATGCAAAGGGTTGGAACCCATTAGCTCTAGGCCAGATCATATAGAAGGGAGAGAGCTAGCCTTGCCCTCTCCTACCTCCAGGAAATAGCTCAAGGAGCAACCGTATAAACACTTTGCCATAGTGATCATGCGGAGACCCCGCAGAGCAGCAGTAGGGGTATTATCTCCCCGGAGAGCCCTGAAGCTGGGTAAGATTCTTGCCGGCGTGCATGCCTTCGCCTCATCCCGTTTCCAGGCACCGGCGACGTTCTACTCGCCCCCACCATGATAAGCCTGTTGGAAATATGCCCTAGAGGCAATAATAAATTAGTTATTATTATATTTCCTTGTTCATGATAATCGTTTATTATCCATGCTAGAATTGTATTGATAGGAAACTCAGATACATGTGTGGATACATAGACAACACCATGTCCCTAGTAAGCCTCTAGTTGACTAGCTCGTTGATCAATAGATGGTTACGGTTTCCTGACCATGGACATTGGATGTCATTGATAACGAGATCACATCATTAGGAGAATGTTGTGATGGACAAAGACCCAATCCTAAGCCTAGCACAAGATCATGTAGTTCGTATGCTAAAGCTTTTCTAATGTCAAGTATCATCTCCTTAGACCATGAGATTGTGAAACTCCCGGATACCGTAGGAGTGCTTTGGGTGTGCCAAACGTCACAACGTAACTGGGTGGCTATAAAGGTACACTACAGGTATCTCCAAAAGTGTCTGTTGGGTTGGCACGAATCGAGACTGGGATTTGTCACTCCGTGTAAACGGAGAGGTATCTCTGGGCCCACTCGGTAGGACATCATCATAATGTGCACAATGTGATCAAGGAGTTGATCACGGGATGATGTGTTACGAAACGAGTAAAGAGACTTGCTGGTGACGAGATTGAACAAGGTATCGGGATACCGACGATCGAATCTCGGGCAAGTATTGTACCGATAGACAAAGGGAATTATATACGGGATTGATTAAGTCCTTGACATCGTGGTTCATCCGATGAGATCATCGTGGAACATGTGGGAGCCAACATGGGTATCCAGATCCCGCTGTTGGTTATTGACCGGAGAGTCATCTCGGTCATGTCTGCATGTCTCCCGAACCCGTAGGGTCTACACACTTAAGGTTCAGTGACGCTAGGGTTATAGAGATATTAGTATGCGGTAACCCGAATGTTGTTCGGAGTCCCGGATGAGATCCCGGACGTGACGAGGAGTTCCGAAATGGTCCGGAGGTAAATAATTATATATAGGAAGTGCTATTTCGGCCATCGGGACAAGTTTCGGGGTCACCGGTATTGTACCGAGACCACCGGAAGGGTCCCGGGGGTCCACCGGGTGGGGCCACCTGCCCCGGGGGGCCACATGGGCTGTAGGGGGTGCGCCTTGGCCCATATGGGCCAAGGACACAGCCCCAAGAGGCCCATGCGCCAAGAGATGAGGGAAAGGAAGAGTCCTAAAGGGGGAAGGCACCTCCTAGGTGCCTTGGGGAGGAGGGACTCCTCCCTTGGCCGCACCCTTCCTTGGAGGAAGGGCCAAGGCTGCACCCCCCCTCTCCCTTGGCCCTATATATAGTGGGGGAAGGGAGGGCAGGAACACCTAAGCCCTGGCGCCTCCCTCTCCCTCCCATGACACATCTCCCTCCTCCCGCAGCGCTTGGCGAAGCCCTGTTGGAATCCCGCTACTTCCACCACCACGCCGTTGTGCTGCTGGATCTCCATCAACCTCTCCTCCCCCCTTGCTGGATCAAGAAGGAGGAGACGTCGCTGCTCCGTACGTGTGTTGAACGCGGAGGTGCCATCCGTTCGGCGCTAGGATCATCGGTGATTTGGATCACGACGAGTACGACTCCATCAACCCCGTTCTCTTGAACGCTTCCGTGCGCGATCTCCAAGGGTATGTAGATCCACTCCTCCCTCATTGCTATATGACTCCATAGATTGATCTTGGTGATGCATAGAAAATTTTGAATTTCTGCTACGTTCCCCAACAGTGGTATCAGAGCTAGGTCTATTGCGTAGATTCTATGCACGAGTAGAACACAAAGTAGTTGTGGACGTTGATTTTGTTCAATATGCTTACCGTTACTAGTCCAATATTGATTCGGCGACATTGTGGGATGAAGCGGCCCGGACCAACCTTACACGTACGCTTACGTGAGACCGGTTCCACCGGCTGACATGCACTAGTTGCATAAGGTGGCTGGCGGGTGTCTGTCTCTCCCACTTTAGTTGGATCGGATTCGATGAAAAGGGTCCTTATGAAGGGTAAATAGCAATTGGCATATCACGTTGTGGTCTTTGCGTAGGTAAGAAACGTTCTTGCTAGAAACCCATAGCAGCCACGTAAAACATGCAAACAACAATTAGAGGACGTCTAACTTGTTTTTGCAGGGTATGCTATGTGATGTGATATGGCCAAAGGATGTGATGAATGATATATGTGATGTATGAGATGATCATGTTCTTGTAATAGGAATCACGACTTGCATGTCGATGAGTATGACAACCGGCAGGAGCCATAGGAGTTGTCTTAATTTATTTATGACCTGCATGTCAACATAAACGTCATGTAATTACTTTACTTTATTGCTAACCCTTAGCTGTAGTAGTAGAAGTAATAGTTGGCGAGGCAACTTCATGGAGACACGATGATGGAGATCATGATGATGGAGATCATGGTGTCATGCCGGTGACGATGATGATCATGGAGCCCCGAAGATGGAGATCAAGAGGAGCAAAGTGATGATGGCCATATCATGTCACTATTTGATTGCATGTGATGTTTATCATGTTTATACATCTTATTTGCTTAGAACGACGGTAGTAAATAAGATGATCCCTCACTAAAATTTCAAGAAGGTGTTCCCCCTAACTGTGCACCGTTGCGAAAGTTCGTCGTTTCGAAGCACCACGTGATGATCGGGTGTGATAGATTCTTACGTTCGAATACAACGGGTGTTGACGAGCCTAGCATGTACAGACATGGCCTCGGAACACATGCGAAACACTTAGGTTAACTTGACGAGCCTAGCATGTACAGACATGGCCTAGGAACACAAGAGACCGAAAGGTCGAGCATGAGTCGTATAGAAGATACGATCAACATGAAGATGTTCACCGATGTTGACTAGTCCGTCTCACGTGATGATCGGACACGGCCTAGTTGACTCGGATCATGTAATCACTAAGATGACTAGAGGGATGTCTATCTGAGTGGGAGTTCATAAGATGAACTTAATTATCCTGAACATAGTCAAAAGGTCTTCGCAAATTATGTCGTAGCTCGCGCTTCAGTTCTACTGTTTAGATATGTTCCTAGAGAAAAATTTAGTTGAAAGTTGATAGTAGAAATAATGCGGACTAGGTCCGTAAACTGAGGATTGTCCTCATTGCTTCATAGAAGGCTTATGTCCTTAATGCACCGCTCAGTGTGCTGAACCTCGAACGTCGTCTGTGGATGTTGCGAACATCTGACATACACGTTTTGATAACTACGTGATAGTTCAGTTAAACGGTTTAGAGTTGAGGCACCAAAGACGTTTTGAAACGTCGCGAAACATATGAGATGTTTCGAGGGCTGAAATTGGGATTTCAGGCTCGTGCCCACGAAGAGGTATAAGACCTCCGACGATTTTCTTAGCCTGCAAACTAAGGGAGAAAAGCTCAATTGTTGAACTTGTGCTCAGATTGTCTGAGTACAACAATCGCTTCAATCGAGTGGGAGTTGATCTTCCAGATGAAATAGTGATGGTTCTCCGAAGTCATTACCACCAAGCTGCTTGAGCTTCGTGATGAACTATAATATATCAGGGACATATATGATGATCCTTGAGATATTCGCGATGTTTGACACCACAAAAGTAGAGATCAAGAAGGAGCATCAATTGTTGATGGTTGGTGAAACCACTAGTTTCAAGAAGGGCAAGGGCAAGAAGGGATACTTCATGAAACGGCAAATCAGCTGCTGTTCTAGTGAAGAAACCCAAAGTTGAACCCAAGCCCGAGACTAAGTGCTTCTGTAATAAGGGGAACAGTCACTGGAGCAGAATTACCCTAGATACTTGGTGGATGAGAAGGATGGCAAGGTCAATAGAAGTATATTGGATATACATTGTGTTGATGTGTACTTTACTAGTACTCCTAGTAGCACCAGGGTATTAGATACCGGTTCGGTTGCTAAGTGTTAGTAACTCGAAATAAAAGCTACGGAATAAACGGAGACTAGCTAAAGGTGAGATGACGATATGTGTTGGAAGTATTTCCAAGGTTGATCAAATATCGTACGCTCCCTCTACCATCGAGATTGGTGTTTGCGTTGAGCATAGACATGATTGGATTATGTCTATCGCAATACGGTTATTCATTTAAAGAGAATAATGGTTACTCTGTTTATTTGAATAATACCTTCAATGGTCTTACACCTGAAATGAATGGTTTTTTGAATCTCGATCGTAGTGATACACATGTTCGTGCCAAAAGATAGTAATGATAGTACCACCTACTTGTGGCACTGCCACTTAAGTCATATCGGTATAAAACGCATGAAGAAGCTCCATGTTGATGGATCTTTGGACTCACTCATTTTTGAAAGGATTGAGACATGCGAACCATGTTTGTTGGTAGATGTGCATGAAGAAACTCTATACAGATGGATCGTTTGGACTCACTTGATTTTGAATCACTTGAGACATGCAAATCATACCACATGGGCAAGATGAGTGAAAGCCTCGTTTTCAGTAAAATGGAACTAGAAAGCAACTTGTTGGAAGTAATACATTTTGATGTGTGCAATCCAATGAGTGCTGAGGCATGTAGTGGATATCGTTATGTTCTTACTTCACAGATGATTTGAGTAGATGTTGAGTATATTTACTTGATGAATCACGAGTCTGAATTATTGAAAGGTTCAAGTAATTTCAGGGTGAAGTTGAAAGATCGTCGTGACAAGAGGATAAAATATCTATGATATGATCATAGAGATGAATATCTGAATTACGAGTTTGGCACAGAATTAAGACATTGTGGAAATTGTTTCACAACTAATACAGCCTGGAACACCATAGTGTGATGGTGTGTCCGAACATCATAACTGCACCCTATTGGATATGATGCATACCATGATGTCTCTTATCGAATTACCACGATAGTTTATGGGTTAGGCATTAAAGACAACCACATTCACTTTAAAAGGGGCACCACGTAATTCCGATGAGATGACACCATATGAACTATGGTTTAGAGAAACCTAAGCTGTCATTTCTTAAAAGTTTGGGGCTGCGACGCTTATGTGAAAAGGTTTCAGGCTGATAAGCTCAAACCCAAAGCGGATAAATGCATCTTCATAGGACACCCAAAACAGTTGGGTATACCTCTTGTCTCAGATTCGAAAGCAATAAGGGATTGTTTCTAGAATCGGGTCCTTTCTCGAGGAAAAGTTTCTCTCGAAAGAATTGAGTGGGAGGATGGTGGAGACTAGATGAGGTTATTGAACCGTCTCTTCAACTAGTGTGTGGCAGGGCACAGGGAGTTGTTCCTGTGGCACCTACACCAATTGAAGTGGAAGCTTATGATAGTGATCATGAAACTTCAGATCAAGTCACTACCAAACCTCGTGGGATGACAAGGATGCGTACTACTTCAGAGTGGTACGTAATCCTGTCTTAGAAGTCATGTTGCTAGACAACAATGAACCTACGAGCTATGGAGAAGCAATGGTGGGCCCGGATTCCGATAAATGGCTCGAGGCCATAAAATCCAAGAGAGGATCCATGTACGAAAACAAAGTGTAGACTTTGGCAGAACGGCTCGATGGTCATAAGGCTGTTGAGTACAGATGGATTTTAAAAGGAAGACGGACAATGATGGTAAGTATCACCATTAAGAAAGCTCGACTTGTCGTTAAGATTTTTTCCGACAAGTTCAAGGAGTTGACTATGATGAGACTTTCTCACTCGTAGCGATGCTAAGAGTCTGTTGGAATTATATTAGCGATTACTGCATTATCTATGAAATCTTGCAGATTGGATGTCAAAACATTGTTTCCACGACGATTTTCTTGAGGAAAGGTTGTATGTGATACAACCGGAAGGTTTTGTTAATCCTGAAAGATGCTAATAAGTATGCAAAGCTCCAGCAATCCTTCTAAGGACTGGAGTAGGCATCTCGGAGTTGGAATGTATGCTTTGATGATATGATCAAAGATTTTGGGTGTATACAAAGTTTATGAGAAACTTGTATTTCCAAAGAAGTGAGTGGGAGCACTATAGAATTTCTGATGAATATATGTTGTTGACATATTGTTGATCAGAAATGACATAGAATTTCTGGAAAGCATATAGGGTTATTTGGAAAGTGTTTTTCAATGGAAAGCCTAGATTAAGCTACTTGAACGTTGAGCATCAAGATCTATAAGGATAGATCAAAACGCTTAATGGTACTATCAAATGAGCACATACCTTGACATGATCTTGAAGGTGTTCAAGATGGATCAGTCAAAGAAGGAGTTCTTGCCTGAGTTGTAAGGTATGAAGTTAAGACTTAAAGCTCGACCACGGCAGAAGAAAGAGGAAGGACGAAGGTCGTCCCCTATGCTTTTGTCATAGGCTCTATACGGTATGCCATGCTATGTACCGCACCTGAAATGTGCCTTGCCATGAGTCAGTCAAGGGGTACAAGAGTGATCCAAGAATGGATCACAAGACAGCGGTCAAAGTTATCCTTAGTAACTAGTGGACTAAGGAATTTTCTCAATTATGGAGGTGGTAAAAGAGTTCATCGTAAAGGGTTACGCCGATGCAAACTTTCACTAATCCAGATTATTCTGAGTAGTAAACTGGATTCGTATAGTAGAACAGTTATTTGGAATAGCTCCAAATGTAGCGTAGTAGTTGCATCTACAAGATGACATAGAAATTTGCGAAGTACATACGGATCTGAAAGATTCAGACCCGTTGACTATAACATCTCTCACAAGCATAACATGATCAAACCCATAACTCATCGAGTGTTAATCACATGGTAATGTGAACTAGATTATTGACTCTAGTAAACTCTTTGGGTGTTAGTCACATGGGGATGTGACCTTGAGTGTTAATCACATATCGATGTGAACTGGATTATTGACTCTAGTGCAAGTGGGAGACTGTTGGAAATATGCCCTAGAGGCAATAATAAATTAGTTATTATTATATTTCCTTGTTCATGATAATCGTTTATTATCCATGCTAGAATTGTATTGATAGGAAACTCAGATACATGTGTGGATACATAGACAACACCATGTCCCTAGTAAGCCTCTAGTTGACTAGCTCGTTGATCAATAGATGGTTACGGTTTCCTGACCATGGACATTGGATGTCATTGATAACGGGATCACATCATTAGGAGAATGATGTGATGGACAAGACCCAATCCTAAGCCATAGCACAAGATCATGTAGTTCGTATGCTAAAGCTTTTCTAATGTCAAGTATCATTTCCTTAGACCATGAGATTGTGCAACTCCCGGATACCGTAGGAGTGCTTTGGGTGTGCCAAACGTCACAACGTAACTGGGTGGCTATAAAGGTACACTACAAGTATCTCCGAAAGTGTCTGTTGGGTTGGCACGAATCGAGACTGGGATTTGTCACTCCGTGTAAACGAAGAGGTATCTCTGGGCCCACTCGGTAGGACATCATCATAATGTGCACAATGTGATCAAGGAGTTGATCACGGGATGATGTGTTACGAAACGAGTAAAGAGACTTGCCGGTAACGAGATTGAACAAGGTATCGAGATACCGACGATCGAATCTCGGGCAAGTATTGTACCGATAGACAAAGGGAATTGTATACGGGATTGATTAAGTCCTTGACATCGTGGTTCATCTGATGAGATCATCGTGGAACATGTGGGAGCCAACATGGGTATCCAGATCCCGCTGTTGGTTATTGACCGGAGAGTCATCTCGGTCATGTCTGCATGTCTCCCGAACCCGTAGGGTCTACACACTTAAGGTTCGGTGACGCTAGGGTTATAGAGATATTAGTATGCGGTAACCCGAATGTTGTTCGAAGTCCCGGATGAGATCCTGGACGTCACGAGGAGTTCCGGAATGGTCCGGAGGTAAAGAATTATATATAGGAAGTGCTATTTCGGCCATCGGGACAAGTTTCGGGGTCACCAGTATTGTACCGGGACCACCGGAAGGGTCCCGGGGGTCCACCGGGTGGGGCCACCTGCCCCGGGGGGCCACATGGGCTGTAGGGGGTGTGCCTTGGCCCATATGGGCCAAGGGAACCAGCCCCAAGAGGCCCATGCGCCAAGAGATGAGGGAAAGGAAGAGTCCTAAAGGGGGAAGGCACCTCCTAGGTGCCTTGGGGAGGAGGGACTCCTCCCTTGGCCGCACCCTTCCTTGGAGGAAGGGCCAAGGCTGCACCCCCCTCTCCCTTGGCCCTATATATAGTGGGGGAAGGGAGGGCAGCAACACCTAAGCCCTGGGGCCTCCCTCTCCCTCCCATGACACATCTCCCTCCTCCCGCAGCGCTTGGCGAAGCCCTGTTGGAATCCTGCTACTTCCACCACCACGCCGTCGTGCTGCTGGATCTCCATCAACCTCTCCTCCCCCCTTGCTGGATCAAGAAGGAGGAGACGTCGCTGCTCCGTACGTGTGTTGAACGCAGAGGTGCCGTCCGTTCAGCGCTAGGATCATCGGTGATTTGGATCACGACGAGTTCGACTCCATCAACCCCGTTCTCTTGAACGCTTCCGCGTGCGATCTACAAGGGTATGTAGATCCACTCCTCCCTCGTTGCTAGATGACTCCATAGATTGATCTTGGTGATGCGTAGAAAATTTTGAATTTCTGCTACGTTCCCCTACAAAGCCATCCTTTAGCATATGTCGCACCAAACCCCCGACATTTGGCGCCCACCATGGGGCCTGGTGCACCGCCGTCCGGAGACCTGTTCTGGATGGGAACCCTTTTTCTCCCTGGCAAGCGCAGCGAGCCAGGCACGCCAGACGGAGTTTGCACCGACGCGCTAAGCGGCGTTGAGATCGCCTGGGCAGCTAGTTGCTTGGCCAAACTTGTCGGCGAGGTCCGCCTCTCCGACGAACCTGCATCCAACGCAGGCGCGGGCGGCCCCGAGAGCCTCCTCGTGGGCCTCCTCGATCAGCTCCACGTTTCCGGCGAGCCTTCCATAGACTTAGAGTCCGTAGGCTCCACCTACCCAATGCTGGTCGACTCCGACACCGTGTCGCTCGACGCGTTCCCCACCAATGTGGTGGTCTACGACGAACCTCTCCCTCGCGCGGAGAGCAACGGAAGCACCGTCACCGAGGTGCTCGTCATCAGTCATGACGAGCTCCCCGGCGGAGGAGCGCATGACTCACTCGGCGTGGCGCTACAAGACCTAACTGCGCCCATTCCGGAAGACGCTGACGCAGAGACATTGGAGGCGCGCCGCCTTTAGCTCGTTGAAGGCGCGAAGAAGCTGGCCAGCATGAGGCGCTTGTCAGAAGCCTATCAGTGGGAGATGGATCGCGCCGTCGGCGGCTCGCCGGCCCGGGCGCGGCCCAGCCGCCTTGGCGCGGTCCAGCAGCGCGGCATAGCCATCGCCAACCTGTTTGGGGCAAGCCGCCCTGTGTATGCTACACCAGCGGAGAACATTCAAGCCGCCCAGGCTGCGGCGGATGAGCTGGACAATTTCGAGGGCGAAGAACGCCGCCTCATGATGGAGCGAGTCCAGCGGCTCCTCGACGTGGCCGCCGCGCAGAACGAGGCCGGCTGCCTCACGGAGGCACCACAGTGGCCAAACGACGACCTTCACCGAGATCAAGGCGCGACGTCTCGAACGCCGACTGGCGGCGCCTGAGGAAGAAGAGACAAGGAGCCGGCTGTCAGCCACAGTCGGACTCGCATTACCATAGAGCGCGACCGAGACGGCCGCCCGAGAGCAGTGGAACGACGGGACGACTGTCCCCCTCCCCCTCCCCACAAGGAGAGGTGAGTCTCCCCACTGCCTGTTGACCATCCGACTCTCGGCGACCGCCTTGGCCGCCGAGAGGGAGTTGGAGAGAATGACGCCCGCCACCGGATCGACCGACTTCACCGATCCTTAGCGTTGGAAGAAGAAGACGAGCTGGGTCCGCCTTGTTTCGGGCCCCGCATTCGGGACAAGCCCTTTCCTAGAGGGTTCACGCTCCCAAGAGACACGCCCAAGTATACCGGCTCCGTGAAGCCGGAAGACTGGCTAGTCGACTACTCCACGGCTGTCAGCATAGCAAACGGCAACAAGCGTGTCGCCGTAAAGTACGTTCCGCTCATGCTCCAGGGCACGGCCCGGACATGGCTGAACAGCCTAAAGCCCCACAGCATCAACAGCTGGGTCGACTTCACCGAAGCATTCGTCTGCAACTTCACCAGCACGTACAAGCGTCCTCCCAAGCCTCGTCAGCTCTCCTTGTGCGTGCAAGGCCCCGATGAGTCGACTCGCGATTACCTCACGCGTTGGGCCGAGCTTCGGAACTCCTATGAGGGCGTGCACGAGGTGCAAGCCATTGAGTACTTCACAGCCGGGTGCAGAGAAGGCACCCTCCTCAATCACAAGCTCCTCTACGACGAGCCAAAAACCCTCGACGAGCTTCTGATCATAGCGGACAAGTACGCCACGGCCGACTCCTCCATGAAGGTGGAGATTCAAATAAGCACAACTGGCAAAGTGGCCCCTCAAGCTCCAAGAACTCCGGCGACAGACGCCAACCGGCGATAATAGCAGGGCGACCACAAGTGCAAGGCCCCGCAACCGGCTTCCAGCAGCCGGCAGGTCGTGACCGTTGAAGCCCAGCAGCCGGATGAGCAGCCTCCGCCCAAGAGACAGAAAGGCGGCAAGCCAAACTGGTTGCCGGCCTTCTCCTATGAGCAGACCCTGGATGGACCTTGCAAGTTCCATAGCGGCGCGAAGCCATCGAATCACACCACCTAGAAGTGCCACTGGCTCACCAAGATCGCTAAGGGAGACGGCCTCCTGCCTCCCCCGCTTGCTGGGCAGCCACCTCCGCCTCCGCCCCAGCAGCCGGCTGTCAGGCCAGTCGGCGCAGTACAAGACAAATACCCTAAAGAGCATGGAGCCTACATGGTGTTTACCAATGTGGCTGATGATCGACGCAGCAGGCGGCTGCAGCGACAAGAGGTGAATGCAGTAGCATCGGAGACGCCAGAGTTCATGCACTGGTCCGAGAAGCCCATCAGCTGGAGCAGGGCTGACCACCCAGAAGTGATGCCGAGTCCGGGCTCCTATGCCTTGGTCCTGGACGCCACCTTTGCTACGGTCAGACGAGCCGTGCGTTTCTCGCGAGTTCTGATAGACGAAGGCAGCATCATCAATATCCTGTACAAGGACACCATGGAGAAGTTAGGAATCAAGCAAAGACAACTCCAGAACAGCCGGACTGTGTTCCACGGCATTGTTCCTGGGCTTTCATGCTCACCCATCGGCAAGATCCTGATGGACGTCCACTTTGGAGACAAAGATCACTTCCGCAGAGAGTCTGTTTGGTTTGAGGTGGTGGACCTCGAGAGCCCATACCATGCGCTACTTGGCCGACCCGCCTTGGCCAAGTTCATGGCGGTCCCCCACTACGCCTACCTCAAGATGAAGATGCCCAGTTCCAGGGGAATTCTGACTGTGGCCGGCGACTACCAGAAGTCGTCTGCTTGCGCGGCTGAGAGCAGTCGGCTGGCCGAGTCCCTGGTAATCGCGGCCGAGAAGCGGCTCCTTGAGCGAGTTGTGGCGATGGCCGGCAAGCAGCCAGAGGTATCACCCAACCCGAAGGATTCGGAGGCTGAAGGTTCGTTCAAACCGGCCAAAGAGACAAAGAAGATACCCTTGGATCCGGAGCACCCAGAGAGGTATGCCGTCGTAGGTGCAAACCTCGACAGCAAATAGGAAGGCGAGCTCGTCGATTTCCTCCGTGAGAATGGGGACATCTTCGCATGGTCCCCCAAAGACATGCCAGGTGTACCGATGGAATTCGCCGAGCACAAGTTATATGTCCGATCTGATGCAAAGCCGGTCAGGCAGCCCCTGCGCCGCCTATCAGAAGGGAAGAGAAGAGTTGTCGGAGAAGAGATAGCCCGACTCCTAGCAGCCGGCTTCATCATGGAAGTGTTCTTTCCAGAATGGCTAGCAAATCCGGTCCTGGTACTGAAGAAGAACAAGTAGTGGCGAATGTGTATTGACTACACGAGCCTCAACAAGGCCTGCCCCAAGGACCCATTTGCTCTACCAAGAATCGATCAGGTGATAGACTCCACAGCCGGATGCGAGCTGTTGAGTTTTTTGGATGCATACTTAGGATATCACCAGATCAAGCTGAACCCGGCTGACAGACTGAAGACCGCCTTCATCACACCGTTTGGAGCCTTCTGCTACCTCACCATGACGTTCGTCTTAAGGAATGCCGGCGCCACCTTTCAGCGTTGCATGCAGAAGTGCCTCCTCAAGCAGCTCGGCAGGAACGCCCACGTCTACGTAGACGACGTGGTGGTGAAGATGGAAAAGCGCGGAACGCTGCTGGAAGACCTCAAGGAGACCTTTGAGAACCTACATCGATTCCAGATCAAGCTCAATCCCGAGAAGTGTGTCTTCGGAGTACCAGTCGGCCAGCTCCTTGGCTTCCTGGTGTCTGAACGCGGCATAGAATAAAACCCAGTAAAGATCAAGGACATTGAGAGAATGGAGGTACCCAGCCGACTGCTAGATGTGCAAAGGTTCACCGGCTGCTTGGCGTCCATCAGTCGATTCATCAGTCGGCTGGGCGAGAAAGCTCTCCCCTTATACCAACTCATGAAGAAGACCACTTTTTTCGAGTGGAACCATAAGGCAGACGAAGCTTTTCTCCAGCTGAAGAAGATGCTGACTACTCCACCCGTCCTGGCGGCTCCGACCCCCAAGGAACCTATGCTCCTGTACATCGCGGCCACCAGCCGGGTGGTCAGCACAGTCATTGTAGTAGAACGCAAGGAGGAAGGCAAGGCACTATCTATCCAGAGACCGGTATATTACCTGAGCAAAGTACTGTCGACCTCCAAGTAGAACTACCCCCACTACCAGAAGATGTGCTATGGTGTACACTTTACTGCCAAGAAATTGAAGCCTTACTTTCAAGAGCATCCAATCATGGTGGTCTGCACGGCCCCACTTGCCGAGATCATTGGTAGCCGAGATGCTTCTGGCCGAGTGGCCAAGTGGGCCATAGAGCTGGCTCCCTACACCATCCACTACCAGCCCCGCACCGCTATCAAGTCACAAGCATTGGCCGACTTTCTCGTCGACTGGGCCGAGACCCAGTACCTACCTCCAGCGCCTGACTCCACCCATTGGCGGATGCATTTCGACGGCTCCAAGATGCGCATCGGCTTGGGAGCCGGCATCGTCCTCACCTCTCCCAAAGGCGACAAGCTCAAATACGCACTGCAAATCCACTTTGCCGCCTCGAACAACGTCGCCGAGTACGAGGCGCTCATTCACGGGCTCCGGCTTGCCAAAGAACTTGGCATTCGCCGGATCTTGTGTTATGGCGACTCGGACTTAGTGGTCCAGCAGTCATCTGGCGACTGGGACGCAAAAGATGCAAACATGGCGAGTTAACGTTTCCTCGTGCAGCAACTCAGCGGGTATTTTGAAGGGTGCGAGTTCCTCCACATGCCAAGAAACGACAACGACCAAGCAGACGCCTTGGCACGAATCGGCTCTACCCGCCAAGCAATACCATCCGGCGTCGCCCTCCAACGCCTCCTCAAGCCGTCTATCAAGCCTTCACCAGAATCAGACTCCATTTTTGTGCCGACTCCTCCCGAAGACGTCGGAACCGACTCCACAGCCCCGGCAGTCGGTACGGGGATTTCGGCAGATGGCTCCAAAGCCGCCACAGTCGAACCCGGCCCGGGGACTGCGGCAGGGGACTTGAAGACTCCAGAACTCGACCCAAGGGCCGCGCCAGTCGGCCTGGGGACTTCATTAACCCAGCAAGCGGTTGTAGACTCCAACCCGCTGCCTCCCAGCCCAACCGCCCTCGTTCAAGTCACAGTTCTGGCAGTTGAAGAAGTAGCAGCACCCTCATGGGCCCAGCCCATCCTCAAATTCCTGGTGAGCAAAGAGCTGCCAACTGATGAGACCTCAGCTCGGCAAGTACAACGCCGGGCGGCAGCCTACACCATAGTCAACAGAGAGCTGGTCAGGCGCAGTGTCACTGGTGTCTACCAGCGCTGCGTAGAGCCAGAGCAAGGCCAAGCAATTCTCAAAGACATCCATCAAGGCGAGTGCGGCCACCATGCGGCTTCAAGAGCGCTCGTCGCAAAAGCCTTTCGACACGGTTTCTTCTGGCCGACTGCCCTAGAAGAGGCCAAGCAGTTAGTCCAAAAATGCAAAGGGTGCCAGAAGTTCAGCTCCAAGCCGCACCAGCCTGCTTCTGCACTCAAGACCATCCCCATTGCCTGGCCTTTCGCAGTTTGGAGTCTAGACATGGTGGGACCATTCAAGACAGCACGAGGTGGCTTAACTCACTTACTCGTCGTAGTGGACAAGTTCACCAAGTGGATAGAAGCGAAGCCAATCAAGAAGCTGAACGGCCCGACTGCCGTAACTTTCATCACCGATAACACAATTCGGTACGGCATACCACACATCATCATCACCGACAACGGCACAAATTTTGCCAAAGGCGCCTTGGCCCGTTTTTGCGCAACAGAGGGCATCCGACTGGACCTAGCATCCGTCGCCCATCCACAGTCAAACGGCCAGGTGGAGCGAGCAAACGGCCACATCCTGTCCGGCATCAAACCACGGCTGATCGAGCCTCTCGAGCGCTTGGCTGGCTGCTGGCTCGATGAGCTACCAGCCGTCCTCTGGAGTCTGCGCACGACTCCAAACAAGTCAACCGGCTTCACGCCTTTCTTCCTCGTCTACGGTGCTAAAGCCGTCATCCCAACGGACATAGAGTTCAACTCCCCATGAGTCACCATGTACACCGAGGAGGAAGCAGAAGAAGCATGACAAGACGGCGTCGATCTGCTGGAAGAGGGCCGGCTGTTGGCACTCAGCCGGTCCAGCATCTACCAACAGAGCCTACGCCGATACCACAATAGGAAGGTCAGGCCAAGATCTTTCCAAGAAGGCGACCTTGTGCTCCGGCTGATCCAGCGAACAGCCGGCCAGCACAAGCTGTCGGTGCCTTGGGAAGGCCCTTTCATCATTAGCAAAGTACTGGGCAACAACTCCTACTACCTGATTGACGCTCAGAAGCCCCGATCACGCAAGAGGGACGACTCTGGCAAGGAGACAGAGCGGCCATGGAATGCAAATCTCCTCCGAAGATTTTACAGTTGATGCAGTATGTACCACGCTACCTTTTGTATTAAAGTACCAAGACTTTGGCCCCCCCCGAGACGAGCTCGGGGACTGCCCTCTTTTGTCTGTATGATAACAATTATGCCTGCAAGTATGTTACTCCTTTTTATGCCGTTTGGCACCGGGCTCGACAAGTCGGCCCGGGGACTTGCCGCCTTGCACTATGAAATGCTTCCTGGAGTCGGACAAGTAGTGTGTAAATGCCTAAACCGTCTCCTGTCAGAAGCCGCAGCTCGCAGAGCGACTGTACGGTGGGCAGAAGTAAGGTAGAATGGGCATTCGCATGAAAAATGGCTAAGGACTCAAAGCATAAAACATAGCTCAAGACGGCTTCCAGCCTTTTTTGCAAATCGACTCTCGAGTAGTCAGATTGCCGCCTCCTATTCAACTTGCTCAAAAACTCTTAAAAACGGCTAAGTACTTGCCTTCCCAAAGTAGCGAAGCATTTGATCCAGCGGCAGTCCGCAGAGCGGCTGTCCGATTGGCAAGGCAGGCAACTAAGAGAAAGCAGCAAAGGAAAAAAGCCAAAAGAGCAATGAGCAAGAAAAGATAGAACTCGGATAAATATATTTACATAGCATAGGCCCTTGGCCGAATCTTCGAGCAAAATTTCAAAATACACCCCGCGGGTGGAATTGTGCGAATTAACAAGTTCTTCAAAGACTACTGAAGCAAATAAAATAAAGGTAAAGCGGCAGCTTAGGAAGCAGCTGACGGATTCGGAGGGTCGGACGAGGCGGCAACATCAGGCGTCGGGGCGGCCGGCTGGCTAGTCTCGGCTTGATCGCCTCCGGCGGCAGTCGGGTCGGTCGCACGCGGCTCGTTGCTGGAGGCGCGGTCGAGCTGAGGCTGGCCGTCTGCTCCGTCTTCTGGTGCCTCCGTATCGCCTCCATCCTCCGCCTCGCCTTCCTCCTCGACGCTGGAGCCAATCACCTCCGCCGAGTCCTCGCCGTAGTCTGGGTTCATCCCAAACCACTCCGGCGGTACCTCCTCGCCGTCTTCAGACCGCTCGGGGACGAAGATGCTGGTGTCGGTGTACTCGGTGATCGCCGCAGCACACTTGACGAGGGCGTCTTCTGCAGCTGCCAGCTCCGGCTGGGCCTCCGACCGAAGCGTGGCCAGCCGGTCTAGATCCATCCCTAGATACCACGCCTTGATGAACTCCAAGGCCCGGCACGCTCCAGCTCAGGCCGAAGAACCCTTCCAGGCCTTAAGACGACCAGCCGCGACCTCTAGCCAGTCGGCCGTCAGGCTGGGGGTGCGCGGAGCCTGCATGTCCGGCCACAAGGCACCAATCACCTGGGCACCGACACGCTGAAGCCGGCGCAGCATCCGGTGAGTCGGCCAAAGGCGAGCCTCGATGCTCAGGATGTGCTCGTCAAGGGTTCGGGGGGCATCGGCGGCGCTCTCTGCGCCCTCCGCCCTCCGACCTTCACGATCAGCCTCGATGGCTTGGATGGCGGCCTGCGAGTGCCCAGGAAAGAAGTCTGCCAAGATGGAAGAAACAAAGAAGCAAGTCAAAAACCAGGAGTCGGCACGACTTATAATCGGCAGCTCGAAGAAAGAAAGTAAAGAAACTCACCATCAACGATGTCTTCAATCTCATGGAAGCCGGAGGCCAGCATTGCCTCCTTGTCAGACCAGGAAGAGCGCTCGCTCACGAACTCGGCCAGGAGGGCGGTCTCCGTCTCTTTCGCCTCCCTCTGCGTCTTCACAAGCAGCTCCTTCTGCTCTGCCAATTGAGTGGCCAGCAGATCGCGCTCCGTGGCGAGCTTGCTGCACTCCCCCCTTTGGCGCGCAATGCGGAGTTGGCTTCGCTCAGCTGCTGTTGAAGAGCAGCATTGGCTCCTAAAAAGAAGAAAGAAGGTGTTAAGTCATCAATAAAGAAGATCACCGGGGAGATCCGTCTCGACTGCTCAGCAGTCAGCCCGAATCTCAGGGACCACAACCCGCGGGTGCGCCAGCGCGCCCCCGCAAAGAAGGAAAAGGACTTACTCCGGCTCTCCGACAAATCGGCGGTCCGCTTGCCCAGCTTTTCAACATTACGGTTGAAGGCAGTGACACGGAGGTTGTGGTAATCCTGCGTCAAGCATTTCAGACAAAAAATTAATACCCAGAGTTCATCAATTGGAGTTCCGGGCCGCCTGCTCAGCAGCCAGCCCGAAACTCGGGGACTACACCCAGTGGGTGCACTGGTGCGCCCCCACAGAGAGGAACAAGGAAACAAGGACCAAAGGAGAAAACATACCTGGACGGCCGCCCGCGACGCCAGGTACGCCTTGGTGCAATTCTGGAGAGCGTCGCCCTCGGCACGAAGCTTCGCCTGGACGTCCAGAAGCGCCCGGTTCAGCGGCCCTGTGCCGCCTCCTCGCACCCACCCAATAGGTGCGGCGCTCGTCGCTTCGGCGTCTAGGATCGCCGAGCTGGCGGTGCCGGCCTCCAGGGGGCGGGGTGCCGAAGTCGCCTTCTCCAGACGGCGGCCCATCGGCGAGCCGACTTGGAGGAGTAACCTCGCCATGGCCTCGTCTTCGGTCGGCGGCACCGGAGGGTCCGCTGGGTGCTTGCCTTGCGCTCCCTCAGGCGGCGGCGGAGGCGGCGGCGGAACGATCACGTCCGGCGTAGAGGGGTCGCCGCCTTCCCTCTCCACGGTGGGGTTCTCACCGCCGGCTTCCCCAGTCTGCCCCGTGAACTCCGGAGGCGGTGGCGCAGAGTTCAACGGGGTGACGAACACCGCCGATTGGCCGCGTGCGGCCTCCTCAGCCTGCCGCTTTGTCGCGGCGGCGGCTTCGGCCTCCGCCTTCTCCAGGCGAACGGCCTCTTCTTCGTTGCGCTTCTCCTGCGCATTCCGCTCTGTCGCCTCCCGGAGGTCAGCAGCGGGGTCAATCCGCCGAGTGGTGGCGGACGTCTCCGCTGACCCCATGACGGAGGCGGCGATGACCCTCTCAAGAGTGAGGCGAGCCCTGAAGCAAGGGGAGCAAGCAAAGAATCAGACAAAGCCACAAAGAAGAATAAAGCATTAAGACAGAATACTCACACGAGACCAATGGCGGCTTCTTCACTTCCTTACGGAAGCGGATGGCCTTCGCAGCTGCCTCGTCCCGCCGGGTCGCCGCAGCCGAACCCTTGGGCTTCTTCGGCCGACTGCCGAACAAGGTCGGCACGACCCTGCGCTTCTTCCCGCCGCCTAGAGCACCCGGCACGGCAGAAGAGCCCGCGCTAGGCTGACTGGCTCCTGGCCGATGGCGGGGGGCGACTTCTCCCTCGGCGTCGTCGTCGGGCCAGTCGGCGAAAGTGGCCGAAGCCCTGAAGTCGCCTGCTGCTCCTCCTCCTCCCTCGGTGTCGTCCTCCAGAGACGCTGCCCCCAGATCGGGGTCGTCGACGTCGCTCTCCGCCCGGTCGGCGAGGAACTCGCGGGCCGGCCCCGAGGTGCCGGCAGGCGGGTGGATGAGGGGATTCTGACCGAAGCCGACTGGTCAAAACAAACTCGGCAAGAAAAAAGACAATCCACAGAAAGAAAGGAAAGGTAACTCACCACAGGCGGGGGGTTGGCACGGGAGTACGGCTCCTTGCCGAACCGCCAATCCTCCAGGAGCTTGCTGTCCGAGAGGTAGTTCACCATGAAGGCCACCTCCTCATGAGGCATGTCCTTGGTGCACATCCGACTTGGGTCGCGGTGCCCACTCATTTGGCATATCATATGGGGGCGGCCTTGGAGCGGGAGAACTCGGCGCGCCACGAAGGGGGCCAGCAGGTCTGGACCAGTCAAGCCCTCCGACTGCGTCAGCACTCAGAGTCGCGCGATGGCGCCGGCTCCCGCGGGCGTCAGCGACTTGGCTCGGTACGACCAGTTGGGCAGTCTCCTAGCCGGCGGGCCGGCTTCGAAAGCCGGCAGGTTGACCTAGTCGTCCCTCATGGAGACGCTCCTGACATAGAAGTACGATCTCTGCCACATCCTCACCGACTTTATCAGCGAGATGGAGGGGAAGGGGTTGTCGGCCCCCGACCTTCGCACGGCGATGAAAGCGCCGCATTGAGCCGGCACGCCTGCAGCCTGGGTGCCGAGCTTGGAGAAGAAGAACTCCCCCCAGAGCTCGAGGGTGGGGAGGACTCCGAGGAAGCCTTCGCACAAGGCCACGAAGGCGGACATCAGCACCACTGTGTTGGGGGTGAGGTGGTGCGGCTGGAGGCCGTAGAACTCTAGGAAGGATCGGAAGAAACTGCTCGCCGGCAGCCCCAACCCGTGCAAGCAGTGCGAGCGGAAGATGACCCGCTCGCCCTCCTGCGGCGCGGGGGAAATCTCACCCTTAGGCGCAAGACACACCCGCACGTGATCCTCGCCGGGGAGCCGACGAGTCCGGCGGAGGAACTCGATATGGTCGTCGTGAACTTCGGAGCCGTCCCAGGTGCCGGAGCACACTGGGGGAGGCGCGGCGGCAGAGGAAGAGCTCATCGCGAGCTGATCGCCGCGGCGTTCGTCGGAGCTTGGGCGCGCGGCGGAGCGAAGAAGAAGAAGAAGGAGGAGAGCGAGGAGCAATGAGAAGGAAGAGAGCGAGGAGTGGTGGGAAGGAGGAGCGCACGTGCCCCCCTCTTTCCCCTACTTATAGCCTCGTGGGCTGCAAAGCCGAGGGGGCGGTCGTGGGATTTACTGCGCCCATGGCTCCATGACCCCCACGTTCCACGACAAAGTTACTGCGCGCAGTAACTCCACGAGAATCCCAATCGTCCACCGGGGCCGCGGCGGATCCGCTCGGGCGCCGAGGCACGGTAGTGGCGGGCCCCGCCTATGGGTCTGTCCCGTCGCACGCGTAGGCTGGCAGAATGGCCCAGCCACGTGTCATCGCATGACAGGCCTATAACGGGCGGCGGCCTGGAGGCTTAGCTAGCACGCTACTTGGATCCCGCCGCGACTTTCGAAATATTGTGCGAGTCGGAATTGAGCGAGTCTGAGTTGAGCGAGTCCGACTCCTTCTAGTCAGACCGGCAGAAGTCCATCCAAGACCATGTGTTGAGCACCCGGAAGGAGAAACTGCTGAGGCTTCTCGGCCGATCGTCCGCGGCGCCTCATCAGCTTCGGGGAGTACTGTCGGAGTAATGGGCCACGGGTAGGCCAACCCGAGCCCCAGAACCTTTCAAGACATCAGGGCAGGCTGCGCCCCTCAAGACCTCAGGACGAAGAGCCGCCTTCAAGAAGTCAACGGCAAGACGGCCGACTGACCACTCACGGCCGAGACCTAGGGACGACCGTAGGGTAAGCCGACTCCTGACTGACGACTTCCGGAGAAGCCGGCTTTGGGGAGTCAGCCTGCGACTCCAACAAACTCCAATAAAACCGTACCGGGTTATGATAAACACCGGTTTAACCATATAATACTGGTGACTTGTAGTCAAAACCAGACCAGAACAGAAAAAGCTGGATTATAGTTGATCATGTACTAACAATTTAGCATTGTAAGTCACGCCGGGTTATAATAAATGCCGGTTTATCAGAAAACACTTATGAATTTTATAAAAAGAAAAGAAAACTTTGCAAACAATACAAAAAAGAATATACGAGGCTTTTCATGGGCTGCCAGGCCCTACATCGAGGCTTTTCATGGGCTGCCAGGCCACTGAGTTAAACCATTTTTCAAAGCCTTTTAAGATGGACCTCAATCTTTAACCAATCATCGTTTTAATTTTGACAAGTTCAGGGTCTATGAGATTGACTTATCAAACGTTCGATGGGTCATACCAGTTTTACCTGGACGGAGTGGCTTACTTAAAGAGGCAGGATAACCCGGGGTTTTAGGTGAATACACCTGGCTTCCAAGCCTGGCTTGATAGCCTATTGCAAAGGTGCAGACTCTTTGTTCTTTGAGAAGCAAAGAGCCCCTAAGCAACATGTGAGCTGTGCTCGGTGGGTGCCTATGTTTGAGTTGTGCTGGTGCAACACTCTCTTTGGCCCCGCATAATTTCCTTTTGGCGTTAAGCCTATCAAGAGGTCTAGCTATGGTGTAAATACAACCAAGCCCCCTAGTGATTTCCCTTTGGCTTCAAGATGAGGTGTAGCTCAGGTTCAGATACGACCAAGACCCCTAGTGATTTCATATGTGTGGCTAGACAAGCCAGATCAGCAGGACTCCACTTTTATGAATAGGAGCCCTTATGTGAACATACTGGATGTAAAGACCACAGAGACCCCGCTTTAGCTGAGGGTCCAGTTTATTATATTGATCATAATATATATACATTGTCATAATTATGTACATAAAAAGAGCCTATGGCTTAAGTATAGTAAGGCCGAAGATGAGTTATATTCCACGGCCACTTGGTATCCTCCTCCGATTTACGTGAGTCTTTGTGCTATCGAACATCAATAAGGTAGTATGATCCATTGTGTAAATTTTTGCTGACCAAAAAAGGCCCTTCCCAAGGCGGGGATAACTTGTGCATATCAGTCTGATCCTGGATGAGCCGGAGCACCAGATCGCCTTCTTGAAAAGTCTTGGTTTTAACCCGGTGGCTGTGATAACATTGCAGATCTTGTTGGTAAATCACCGAATGTGCTGCCGCAAGATCACGTTCCTCATCTAACAGGTCCAGTGAGTCTTGACGTGCTTTTTCATTATCAGCTTCAACATAAGCCGCCACACGGGGCGAGTCATGACGTATGTCACTAGGAAGAACTGCCTCTGCTCCGTAAACCATGAAGAAAGGCGTGTAACCCATAGATCTGTTTGGTGTGGTGTTGATACTCGATAACACAGAAGGTAACTCCTCCACCCAACAACCCGGCGTTCGCTTTAAAGGAACCATAAGCCGGGGTTTGATACCTCTCAAAATTTCTTGAATGGCCCGTTCTACTTGACCATTAGATTGGGGGTGAGCCACTGATGACACATCAAGCCGGATGTGCTCACGTTGACAAAATTCTTCCATAGCACCCTTGGACAGATTAGTACCATTATCAGTGATAATGCTGTGTGGAAAACCAAACCAGAATATCACCTTTTTGATGAATTGAACCGCCATGGTCGCATCACACTTACTGACTGGCTCCGCCTCTACCCACTTGGTAAACTTATCAACCACCACCAGCAGGTGGGTCTTCTTGTCCTTGGACCTCTTAAAAGGTCCAACCATATCGAGCCCCCAAGTTGCAAACGGCCAAGTTATTGGGATCATTCTCAATTCTTGGGCCGGAACATGAGCACGGCGTGCAAACTTTTGACAACCATCACACCACTTTACCAAATCCTCAGCATCAGCATGAGCCGTCAACCAATAGAAGCCGTGACGAAAAGCCTTAGACACCAAGGATTTTGAACCGACGTGGTGACCACAATCTCCCTCGTGGATCTCACGCAAAATCTCACAACCTTCTTGAGGAGAGACACAACGTTGAAATGCTCCTGTGACGCTACAATGATGTAGCTCCCCATTAACAATGGTCATTGACTTGGATCACCGGATTGTCTGCCGGGCCAAGGTTTCGTCGTCTGGCAACTCGCCCCGGTTCATGTATGCCAGGTACGGGACCGTCCAATCCGGAATAACATGAAGAGCCGCCACCAATTGAGCCTCCGGGTCGGGCACAGCCAAATCCTCCTCCGTAGGTATCTTCACTAACGGATTATGCAGTACATCAAGGAAGGTATTGGATGGTACCGGTTTACGTTGAGAGCCTAAGCGACTTAAAGCGTCTGCTGCTTCGTTCTTCCACCGGTCTATATGGTCCACTTGATAACCTTTGAAGTGACCAGCTACTGCATCCACCTCTCGTCTATATGCTGCCATAAGTGGATCCTTGGAATCCCAAGTGCCAAATACTTGCTGAGCCACCAGGTCCAAGTCACCAAAGCACTTAACCCGGCTTAAGTTCATTTCCTTAGCTATTCGAAGACCATGGAGCAAGGCCTCATACTCAGTTGTATTGTTAGTACAAGGGAACATTAAACGGAGAACATAACAAAACTTATCACCTCGTGGGGAAGTTAATATGACTCCAGCCCCCGAGCCCTCCAATTGCCTAGACCCATCAAAGTGAATAGTCCAATAAGTGTTGTCTGGCTTTTCCTCCGGTGCTTGCGATTCTGTCCAATCATCGATGAAGTCCACAAGTGCTTGGGATTTGATTGCTGTGCGAGGTGTATATTTTAGCCCATGAGGTCCAAGCTCAATAGCCCACTTAGCAATCCGGCCAGTTGCTTCTCTGTTTTGGATGATATCTCCCAGGGGGGCTGAACTGACTACTGTGATAGGATGACCCTAAAAATAATGCTTGAGCTTCTGGCTTGCCATAAAAACTCCATACACCAGTTTCTGCCAATGTGGGTATCTCTGTTTGGACTCGATAAGCACCTTGCTAATATAATAAACCGCCCGTTGAACCGGGCATTCTTTCCCAGCCTCCTTGTGCTCCACAACAATAGCCACACTAATGGCTTGGGCATTAGCAGCCACATATAGCAATAAGGGATCCTTATCAACCGGAGCCGCAAGGACAGGTGGCTCGGCTAACTGTCTTTTCAGATCAGCAAGTGCTTCATCAGCAGCATCACTCCAGATGAAGTGATCCATTTCTTTAACATCTGATACAAAGGGATAGCCTTCTCTCCAAGGCGACTGATAAACCGGCTTAAGGCTGCAATCCTGCCCGCCAAACATTGAACGTCGTTAATGCACGCCAGTTTAGCCAGAGATGTGATAG
The DNA here is from genome assembly GCF_003073215.2 of Triticum urartu. Taxonomy (NCBI): domain Eukaryota; kingdom Viridiplantae; phylum Streptophyta; class Magnoliopsida; order Poales; family Poaceae; genus Triticum; species Triticum urartu. The sequence continues at coordinate 171,271,863 of NC_053026.1, read as the reverse complement.
CCATGATCTTCTCCGGAGTAGCTTCAATCCCCCTTTTAGACACCAGAAAACCTAAAAGCTTGCCTGCCGATACACCAAAGACACATTTGGCCAGATTAAGCATCATCTTATAAACCCGGAGGTTATCAAAAGTTTCCCTCAAGTCACCTATCAATGTCTCCTCCTTTCTGGATTTCACCACAATATCATCCAGATATGCATGTACGTTGCGCCCAATCTATTTATGTAGACAATTCTGAACACAACGCTGGTAAGTTGCCTGGGCACTCTTGAGCCTGAAAGGCATAGATACATAGCAGAAGGCTCCAAAGGGAGTTATGAAGGCTGTCTTCTCCTGGTCCTTAACTGCCATTTTGATCTGATGATAACCAGAATAAGCATCCAGAAAACACAAACGGTCACAACCTGCTGTAGCATCGATAATTTGATCGATTTGAGGGAGAGGAAAGGGGTCAGCTGGACAGGCTTTGTTTAAGTCTGTGTAATCCACACACATACGCCAAGTGCCATTTTTCTTAAGTACTAGCACTGGATTAGCTAGCCACTCAGGTTGAAAGACCTCCACAATAAACCCTACTGCCAAGAGCCGGGCTACCTCCTCACCAATAGCTTTACGCCTTTCTTTGTTGAAGCGGCGAAGAAACTGCTTGACCGGTTTAAACTTAGGATCTATATTAAGGGTGTGCTCAGCAAGTTCCCACGGTACACCTGGCATGTCAGAAGGCTTCCATGCAAAGATGTCTCGGTTCTCACGGATGAACTCTATGAGCGCGCCTTCCTATTTCGGATCCAAGTTAGCGCTGATGCTGAACTGCTTGGATGAATCGGCAGGAACAAAGTCAACCAGTTTAGTCTCCTCAGTCAATTTAAACTTCAGTGCCGGATCATGCTCAGTAGTCAGCTTTTTTAGAGAAGTCATATCTACCGGATCAACATTGTCTTTGTAAAATTTCAGCTCCTGCGTGGCACAAACCGACTCAGCATAAGCTGCATCACCTTCTTCACATTCCAAAGCAATCTTCCGGCTCCCATGCACCGTGATGGTCCCCTTATGACCCGACATCTTAAGCTGCAAATAAACATAACAAGGCCTTGCCATGAACTTAGCATAAGCCGGCCATCCGAATAGGGCATGATATGGACTCTTTATTTTCACCACTTCAAAAGTCAACACCTCTGATCTTGAATCATGATCGTCTCCAAAAGCAACTTCTAGAGCTATCTTGCCAACTGGGTATGCTGATTTACCAGGCACTACCCCATGAAACACAACGTTCGATGGTTTAAGATTCTTATCTGTTAACCCCATGTGATGAAAGGTTTCATAGTAAAGGATATTGATACTACTTCCTCCATCTATAAGGACCTTGGTAAATTTATACCCCCAACCTGGGGTGCCACCACTAAAGCCAGATGACCCGGATTGTCAACCCGGGGTGGATGATCCTCTCGACTCCACAGGATGGGTTGTTCAGACCAGCATAGATAACGAGGTACCGCCAGTTCAACGGAGTTCACAGCTCTTTTACGAAGCTTCTGATCGTGCTTACATAAGCTAGTGGTGAAGACATGATACTGCCCACTATTCAATTGTTTTGGATTGCTCTGATAACCTGATTGCTGCTGCTGTTGATTCCCCTAATGGTTGTAACCTCCCTGGTTGCCCTGGTTGTTCTGATTTCCATGTCCGGTTTGGTTGCCCTGGAACCCTGAACCGGAACTGCCACCACCATAACCCGGCCCATGGAAACCGCCTCCTGAACCGCCGGGCGGTCCATTATCATATTGAAAAATATTTGAAGTTTTGAACTCCCGCATAATGAAGCAATCTTTTCAAAGATGCGTAGCAGGTCTCTCCATTTATTCGTGCTTTGAGCAAGGCTGATTTAACATGCGCTCTAGATTGGGGCCTGACCCTCCACCCCGCTGGGGCGGTTTACCCTTACGCAGCTGACCGTTGTCCTGGGCGTTGGTGTTAGCCACAAAGTCCAAGCTATTATCTGCCTTGCGTTTACCATTGTTCCCATGTCCTGCCGGATTAAGCTGATGCCCCTTGGCGTTGCCACTCTTCTTTCCCTTCCCTGTCTTGTCATCATCAGACTCAGGGTCCTTGGTACTATCAGAGTCGACATATTTTACCAGAGCCTCCATAAGCGTTCCCATGTCATTACAATGGCTTTTGAGCCGTCCCAATTTCAGCTTCAAAGGTGCAAACCGGCAATTGCCTTCCAATGTTAAAATGGTTGTGTCAGCATTGATGTGGTCTGATGAATGCTAAATCTCCGGAACCCAGTGCACCTAGTGGGTGGTTGATTCTCCTTCCTCCTGGACACAGGCAGCTAAATCCACGATGGACATGGACTGCTTGCACGTATCTTTGAAGTTCTAGATAAACCGGACCCTTAACTCGGCCCATGATCCAATAGAGTTGGCTGGCAGATTTTTCAACCACGTGCGAGCTGTTCCCTCCAACATCATGGTAAAGTATTTGGCACATGCCGCTTCGTCCACATCCAGCATCTCCATTGCCATCTCATAACTCTCCACCCATGACTCAGGGGACAAATCGGCGGTGTAATTCAGCACCTTACGCGGGCCTTTGAAATCCCTGGGTAACCGTACATTGCGCAGTGCTGGGACAAGACATGGCACTCCCAAAGAACTAGAGGTAACCCCTGGTTCCACCGATGTTGTTGGGCGAACCGGAGTGAACTGACGAACCGGCGTGAGCTGACGAACCGGAGCTTCGTGCTGTGCCGCTAACTCGGCTTCCAGACGTGCCCTAGCGCGATCCACTACATCTTGGGCATTGCACCGCCACCCGTCGGGTTATTGCCACGGGGCGGATTACGATTCCTCGCACTGCTTGATACGGCCGGTTCATCGATATGCCTGCTGTAGCTCCACCTTGGGCAGGGAGTAGAATGAATCCTTCCGCGGCTATATGAATAGGCCTGCTGCTGAGTCAAAGCCGTCTGAAGGGGCTCCCTAGCCCGTCGTGTCTCAACTGCTACTGGGGACTCGCTATCAATCGGGAGAGCTGCCAATCGTGAAGCGACAGCAACGATGTTATCCAATGGGTTAGAGTAATGACCCGGAGGTGTTGAGACGTGTCGTGACGTAATGTCATTCTGACGAGGCGGAGGTGGCGGATCCATTGCACGAGGCTGAACCGGTGCCCCGCTCCCTGGTGCCTCCGCCCGGTTTACCACAGGTTGGTTGCTGGTGCCCGTTCCTGGCGTGTTAAAGAGATTCCTCGCCTCCAAGACCGATGGAAGGCGCGACCTGTATCTTCTCCTCATGACGTCATCTGACGCACTTTGATCCAGCATAAGCCGGTACGCCTGAGCCTCCAATCCGGCCCGCTCTATAGCCATCCTGGTGCTTTCTGCTGCCAGGTCCACTTTAGCCTGAGTTATCTGACCCTTCACCTTTGCAATCTCTGCGTTGTGCTGATCCTGGTTTGCCACGTCCACCTCTGCTACCAGCAATGTTGCTAAAGCATCAAACAGATCGGACAAAACCTAAGCCAGAGGCGGTGCAGAACCCCCTGCTCCCGCTAGAGTTGTTGTTGCTAAACCGGAGATCATTGTCGCGGCGGTAGAAGAGTGTTGCGCTAGTTGTGTACCGGCCATGAAGACCGCGACCCGGTTTGGCAGATCGAGGGGGTTCGGAAAACTGTTGCCATCGGAACCTCCACTAATCCGGCCATCCTACAGCTGGTACATCGATTCGGTCTCTCTGATTGAAGACTCGTCGTCAGAGCAGACAACGGTTTTGGTACCAGATGCCGATCCATCCTCATATTCTGCTCCATGGATGACACCTACGAAGACATGCTTTACGGTGGGCTGAACCTGGGCTGAGCTTGCATGCTGAGCCGTCTCGATGATGTTGGCGCAGATGTCCGGCTCAGGGCCCGGTTCGCCGATCTTGCCGATGATGACGTGAATTCCCCCAAAGGGGACCCGGTACCCGTATTCAATTGAACCGGCCTCGAGACTCCATCCTGCATCGTCGATGTAAAGCTTGTCGCAACGACTTTTAGTCATCCGGCCCACAGTGTATCCCTTGAGTCCTTTGAAGCTGCCCTTCAAGAACTCGAAACCATCGTGCGATAGCCCCATGGTGGGCGCCAACTGTCGTGGTTTTGTCACGGCAGATTTCCTTGTGGAAGGACTTAGTCGTGGATCCATCGCTACGGGTTAGCTTAAAGGGGTTAAAGCAGACAAAGGACGCGAGAGTTTTATACTGGTTTGGCCCCTTACGATGAAGGTAAAAGCCTACTCCATTTGTGATGGAATTGCTAGGGTTTTGATGACCAGGGAGTGAATCCGCTTTGCCTGGCTCTCGAGTTGTTGTCTGTCGTCCCTAAATCGCCGCCGGATCGTCCCTTTATATACATAGGTCGATGCCCGTCGGTTTATAGAGTCTCGAGGCCGGATCATCAACGTGTCCAACTCAGTCTCTATTCCTCCTATCTTACAATACAAGTTACACGATAATGTCGGTTTATGTCTACAGACCTTAACCCGCCTTTGGGCCTCGAGCCTTCATGAAGCGCCATCATCCTTTGTCTTCCTGGGCTTCAAATAGTAATCATCATATAGTTATCCCCGCCACTCCTGGCCGGTTTATGTCCAGTAATAATATCCCCAACACATGTTATTGATGTGTACCTTACTAATGCTCATAGTAGCGCCTGGGTATTTGATACTGGTCCTGTTGCTAATATAAATAGGGGCTACGGATTAAGCATAGATTGGCTAAGGACGAGGTGACGCTGCGCGTGGGAAATGATTCCAAAGTCGACGTGATCGCAGTCGACACGCTACCTCTACATC